>NW_027270906.1:2127500-2300000 GCF_040938485.1 Diadema antillarum | reverse complement strand
ATTTTTTGTTTTTTTTTTGGGGGGGGGCTACGGTTTGTAATCTATTTTTGATACTGCCGCCATCCAAACGACTGAAAGAATTAACGCTGGATGAGCTTTAATAGGTTGCCTTTAAATAGTATCATACTGTACTTGTTATTAACATAACATAACATAACATGTTTTTCATTATAACTTGTTACAATGCGTGTGTGTGTGTGTGTGTGTGTGTGTGTTTGGGGCACATGGGGCAATATCCCTGAAAACCTCACACAAAATAATGAAACAAAAAAGATTTATCAATTTGCAGTTACCCAAGCGCGCGGGCACACACACACACACACATACACATCTAAAGTAATAAAGTATCTTGTTGTAAAGTATCTAGAGTGCAAAAGTCTAAGCGGATACCTTATCAGTCGACACAATCGCAATTCCTTCAGTCTGCAATAGATTACCACGCCCTCTACACAAGAGTGTCTTTAACTATTATTAAACTAATACAACACTAACATTCCTCCGGTGAAAACGCAGAGTCATCTCACTGATGACTTTATCCCCCTTCCAAGCCGGCCACACATCCCACAAAAGGCCGAAGCAATTCATTGCTCTCCTCTACACCCTCTCCAGCTCCTCCAGAACAAAGGCAAAAACGCAATTATTTTCGTATCCCAATAGCCTATTCTAATTTGTTGTCCTAGATCTCGAGAGATTTGTAGCTTTCTTTGTAACTGTCCTGAATAACTCAACGAAATAGAAATGTGACCACCTCAAACTGGTAGAAAAACAGACAAGTAATAACTTTAATTCTTATACTCTAAACAGAAAATGACGTTCTGTAAATTCATGTTGCTGCCTTCAATCCAGTCATAAATATCCAACTTCATCCATTCTGCAGCTGTTGATTTGGTGACCTGCTAAATTGCATTAAATTTTTGTTTTTTATATGGTCCCATGGAATGTCAATCCGTCAGTTCATTCTAGCCGTTCCTCCAAAATTTGTACTCCAGCTATTACAGACACCATGGTTACCTATGACTGCAGTGACTGTAGAAAAGCAGACCATTTTTAAACCTTGAGAAAAAAGCGAACGATTCGTTCAAAAGTTATCAATTTTCAACAGAAAATAATGGTTTACATAAAGATAAATATGCTGATCAAGAATATTGTTTTGACTCAATTGGGGAAAGATGTCACGAACACGAAAAGGCAGAGGATTGAGGGAACGTCACAATTTGTTACTCTGCTAACAAAACGAAAAAGAGCACATGCACTCACACACACACGCACACACGCACAAACAAACACACACACACACACACACACACACACAAACAAACATAAGCAAACAAGAAATAGAATCGCCTCTTCATGAAAAGAGGTCGACACAACGTAGGTCAGTTACAAAGGAATGGATGAATGAATATTTTGAAGAAAAACATTGGAATCTTATGAATTACACTTTTATCATAATCCCTTCCCCAGGCCAAATACAACCTCGTCTGCCCTTGTCAGATTGTGTGATTATGTGGGGTGTATTTAAGTGACCAGATAATCGTTATGACGTGTTTATTGCTTGTGACTCTTTGATATATCGTTACACTCTCGAAGTATAATTTGTTTCATGTTTACTTGCATTCGTTAAAGTTTCTGTATTGTCTTGACATTCGTTCATTTCATTTTTTTATCCTGTGAATACTTAGGATAAATTTTGCTACAAATCCACATTTTCGTCTTGACTTGTACATTGTACTTTCTTGGTGACATATTTCTCAACGGTTAAAAAGTGATGACGCATTAGAAGATACTGCCCATGGTATGCATATTATTTTTCATTTGTTTTGAACTCAACTGAAAACCAACCATTATATTGACATCCAGCTTTCGTAATTTCTCTTGTTTGGCGAAGTTGTGTAGTTCATTATGGGCACGTCGTTGATCTCAGAGAAACATGTCCACAATACAGACAATTTTTTTCTTGAAGCCCTTTCTCCTGGCTTTGAAAAAGGCGTACCCTTCTATTCATTATCCGCTACTGATTTCTAACTATGCTATTACACTTTGCAAAGATACGTGCCGCCTATTCAATAGGGAGTTTTCGCAAGCACGACGCGGCCGGGATTTGAGCATACCATGTGCAAATTTGCATCTGCGCATGATCAAATCCGAGAAACGTCCCGTGGGGAACACTGGTGCGCGGGATTCAGCCAAAATAGCGTTCGGTCCCGACGCTGGGCATGAGTGAGCCAGTCAGCCAGCAAGCCAATCAGCGATCTTGTCCCCACGCCTCGTCCTGTACAGGAAAGCGAAACTGCTGTGGTGACGGGAGTCCGAGTACGGGTACTTTCACAGTTGATTGCTTCCGCGTACTCTCGGTCTGTCCTTCGTGTAGCGAAAACTTCCTTACAGCTGATCAACGCCTTTCAAATCAGCAACAACACGTAATCTTCCATCAATACCTTTTGTCTCGATACGGAACAATACGCCATGGCAAGCGATTGGGTACAAAAGTGTCAATGTATTGAAAGCACCAAGATTACCACTCACGCAACCTTTTGGTAGAACTCGTCATTACATCATTACAGTGACGAGAGGGAGAGAGAAAAAAAATCGATTTTGGTAGAACTGAATATATCACATCTCGTCATTTAGATCCATGGTGGTGGAAATTAGCGTAACAATTAAGGTGATAAAATGCTACTTTCAATCTGTTTTCAATATAAAACAGCAGAGAAGGCGTTCACGCATGATGGCGTGAACAAAACGGCTTAGGAACAGCATGTCACACTGCACGGCTTCTAATACAATCTTTTCATACTAATTCTAATAGCTGTACGTCGTGCCAATCATGACTTCGTGAAAATGAATTAGGGCTATTACAAATGAAGACAGTATGTAATCATACGGAGCTTCAGCAATTCAGGAGAAATAACAATTAAGCTGAAAGATTGTAATACCTTTATATGTAATACATATTACCACTCGAAGGCCTACTTCAATTTGTACCATCATTTACAAGTGCTACCTTTACATGCATGTTTTAGTACTTATCGTCTTTCAGTGTACAGAACAAGGCAGATTTTTCTTTTGTTTTCAATTACAGGCAGGATTTCGTCTCTTTGTGTGTTGTCGTCAGTGTATGTTTTTTTGTTTGTTTGTTTGGACGAGGTTAGAGTGGACATCATCAGCTTATTCGACCCCTGTTGAGTCTCGCATAAACTATAGTTAGCTATTCTTTCTCAATTAAAATTCATGCGCATTGGTGGGAACTATAATTGTATGCATGTAATTCTTACTTTCAAAGAAAATCAATGGAAAGGAACCGCGTAAAAGATATTCCTCATAGCTGCGATTCACCTTTCTCTGTGTCATATACACCTACAAATTGCAATACATGTTCTCATCCCTTCTTCACGACTACTTTGTACTTTAAGTTTCCTGGTGTATCTTGTCGCTGCTACGCAGATGACACACATATGTATTTGTCGTTCACACCTGACGCACATGCTCAGCAGCAAAGCGTCACTCACATGGAAATATGTGTCAATTATGTACGTGAATGGATGCTGCTAAACAAACTCATGCTAAATGACAGTAAGACTGAACTGTCATTGATTGGCACAACAAAGCAAATATCCAAACTTTCTTTTGATGGGATATGGGTTAGAAGTTCTGTCATAAAGTCATCTTCCATTGTTAGGAATCTTGGAGTGTGTTTTGACACGCATCTGAACAGGGAAGCACACATCACAAATGTGTGTAAATCATCATACCATATGATTTATAACCTTAGACGTATCAGGAAATATTTTGATGAGAACAGTATGAAAATGATTGTCCAAGCATGTATTGTTAGTAAAATGGATTATTGTAATGGATTATTATATGGACTCCCTGATTCTCAAGTTGGGAGCCTGCAGCGAGTCCAAAACTCCTGTGCAAGGCTTATTTGTAACAAACCTAGGTTTTCAAGGATTACTCCTCTTCTGAAAGATTTACACTGGCTTCCCATTCGTAAACGAATATTGTTTAAGATCTTGTTGATTGTGTATAAGCCACTTATCGGTCAAGCCCCCAGTTACATATCCGAATTATTAGTGTTTAAATCTCATCGACATACTCATGATTTGCTCAGTTCTAAGGACACTCTCCTTTTACAGATTCCAACATGTAAAACAAAAGTAACATTGGGAGACAGAGCATTTGCCTATGCAGCTCCCAAACTCTGGAATGATCTACCATTAGAAGTCCGGAAATCCCCAACAGTAGCAGCCTTTAAATCACGACTCAAAACACATCTTTTCATTTAACTGCTCGTTATTATCATGCACATCAGAAGCTTTTGCAGCGCAGACGAATATAATTATGTCTATAGGTTTTGCGCTTTCTAAATTGATATATTATTATTATATAATTATTATTATTATTATTATTATTATTATAATTATTATTATTATTATTTATTATTATTATTATTATTATTATTATTATTATTATTATTTTTATTATTATGCAACACATACTGCTTAGGCCTATACTGTTACAACAACTACTACCACTATCTATCACTACTTTTTTTTTTATTACTATCTTTTCCATACCGTAATTGCTTTATGAAACAACAAATAACAAACGTCTCGTGAATGAGTAAACAAAGTAAGACCGATTGATAAATTGATATATTATAGTTATATAGAAAGTAGAGACATAGCTAGACAGCTTATTACATGATGACCACAGTTTTTAGCGATGAGATCGCTGAAAGGGATTAACGTTGATCATCGAAGTGGATCTTAAGAGCCTTTGATACCAACAAAGTGATATGAGTATTCGTAATCAGAATTTAATGAATATACATTGAACTCAGATGCAGAATACATACAGTGCACCCTTATACACCATTTCTCACTCTCTCTCACTATTAAGACTCTGTTATCTTTTTTATGTGATGTGCTGTCTGTTTTAGTATGTGCTGTTTTTTTAGTTGCGTGTTGCATGATTACATATATATAATTATACTATGTACTATATGTATATACACATACATATGGAATCAATATATGTTTTTGCGTGGGGGTGCGTCTATATATACATAACATGTGTGAGAGCGTTCTATGTGCATTCTATTTGCACTTGTTACATATAGGACTATTATTCTTTCTTGATCATATTATGATGGCTCTGAAAAGAGCCGTTTGGGTTCGATATAGAAGGGCGAATTCACGCCGTTGAAATCCTCCTCTTTCGACGGATTTTACGACATTTGCCGTTCACCGCGTCTCGCAAAATGCGGATTTCGCGAGGACTGTCATATCTGGGATATGACTTTGCCACTTGGCTGCTGATAGCCCTGAAACGCTGGTCATCGATGAGGGCAGAAAGCGGTGGGTCAACAGTGCGATCACCGTTGAAGCTGAAACCGGCCAACTCATCGCCTTCGTAGACCAAGCTCATTGTCTTCAACAGAAGAGATTGACCGCACTTTGCTCTTGCAAGCACATGCAGGAATCTCTTTCTGTTGACCACAATGCCGTGCTCATCATCACCGATCCTCACGCTCGTGTTGTTGCCCTGCAATTCTTCTACGACGTTTCTCTGCGCCGTTCGGGACTTTGCGATGACTACAGCGTGAAGTTCTTTGAGGAGTCGTTGCTGTGAGTCCACTTGTTGACGGAGTGCTTTGATTTCAGCAGCCAGGGAAGACACCGTCGCTCGATGACCATCTTCTTCGTCTTCAACTTGATTTCGGCTTCGATCTTCTGGAAAACTGTCAGCATCACTGGAAAGGTCTTCTTCTGCACAGAATCCAGAGTCATGCAGTTCCCGACCTTGAACGAGTCCCGACTGCTCGTCATCCGAAGATGCTTCAGAATCGCTGAGATGCAGATGAAAACTATCGCTGTCGCTTGAAGTGTTGCTATCCATGATGATATGTTAAACTACAGAGGAGAAGAAACTTTTTCGGGTATTTATTGAGCTTTAATGCTTCTAAATAGAGGTTGTGAACTAATCTGCATGTTGCTGGAAATGCACCACGGAGCTGACCAATCACGCAGTGCTTCAGCCTCCGTTGCTATCACAACAAAGGTTTGATTTGAGAAAGACAATGGCTAATGATCGATTCACGGTGCCCATCGCGGAAGTGTCCATCTTCTCCGGACATAACAATGGGATCGGAGATTTTACTATGGACAGGTCGGGGTGTCTGAAATCTATTGTACCTGTACCACCTATTTTGCATATGCCGAATTCTATAGGCATTTGGTTGGCATTACATTCTATACCCCATTGCGCTCTTCCCGCGGCCCTTTGGTGGGTTTGGCTGCGGCCTTTTCAGTCATAATCTCGCAGCCCTTTTGATCATTTTGCAGCAGCCCTTTCCACTCTTTGATCGAGCTTTCCCAATCGTTTGGCTCTAGCCTTCTCTATCACTATCTTTTGGCTGCAGTCTCTGGCTGCCGAAACTTCATACAGGACTTCGATGGAAACAGCTGCTAATATATTCGTTCTTCCTGGATTTAAAGAAAACACAGATTGAAATCATTTCCGCGACATTACACATGTAGTTTGGAAACTTGGGAGTTTATCACATCGAAGCATGACGGGGAATAAAAAAGTTAGACAGTGGGAAAGATTTCGAGAGATACTAATTATAAAAAGTCATAGAGCGATCATGAAGGAGAAAAAATAATCAGGGAATCTTAGATCAAACAAAGCTATACACTGGGCTACAATGCATACCTAATGAGAGACAAACCGCCAGTAAACACACACACACACACACACACACACACACACACATATGATATATATATACATATATATATTATATATTTAACAAAAACAGCTTGATGTCATTGAGATTGCAGTATGCATATCAATATCAATACACATGGACGTTCAACTAATTACTTTTTAATAGTATAAATGACAAACAAGTCAACTCTTACACAAACACACACACAACACGCACACACACATGCAACATATCCACAGACCTGTCCCTCAAGAAGAAAGATGTTTTGGAAAGTTTGTATTCTATTCCCATCATTCTTTCCGCGACCATTTTGGTGTTTGTGTTCTTCACATGCAATGCATGCGTGTTTATTCTGTCTTTTTTCTTTTTAATATATCAGAAACGTGATATCTTCCGGCGTTTCGTAGGCCTGTGATTATCAAATATACCTGCGAAGAATTTGATCTTCGGGACTACCTAGAGTTTATACCTGTCATTCGGAGGTTTAATTTCTATGTATCCTCTATATAATTGTTAGATTGTATAATTGTATGATAGTAATTAATCCCATACTGATACATCAAACGAGATTAAAAAAAAATACGAGCAACAAAGGGAGTCAGTGGCGAAATACAAACGGATGCGTATGATGATTTTACAAGTCCAGTGCTCTTGCACGAAATCGAGACGTGTTTTTGTTTTAATACATGAGGAGTACGTGATGTAGTGCTACCCCCTCCCCGTAGGGTTATGTTCGTATAATACGGGATTGTTTTATAGGGGATAAAAGGTTTAAAGACAGGAAGGGGGACGTAGGGAGAGACAGACAGAAATACACAGACAGACAGAAAGAGAAATGTAGTATCTGTTTTATCGTAAATACAATGTGGATCAAAACTACATTTACCGTTGAAATGGAGACAATTTCTTTAAAACTTTTTTTTTTCAAAGTCTAATGATATCACAGATCGAGAAAGATATGAATGATCGCCGTATCAATGAATTAAATTTTCTTAAAGGAGAAAGTTTTGTTCTGTCGAAAAAAAGAAACAAAAATGAATTTTTTATGCGTAATCGAAGAAAAAAAAAGTATGTTATTGTGCTTTTCTTTTCGTCTAAAAGCACTGAAAGAATTTCACGATCAAATATTGATTTGGAATGACAATTTCATGTTTAGATAATGTTTCATGCTTGTTATTTTACATACCGTTATCATCATGTGTCATTCTTAACTCTCTTTGCTATAAAAGCGGATTGGAAAGACAGCTGCCCGTATGGAGGTGAACCACTAAAAAAAAAAAATGATAAAACAGGTAATGTTAATATTACTGCAAGGGTAAAGTAGATATTAAAAACCTATAGCTACACCTCTACCGACAGCAACGTCATGCGCTTTTCCCTGTGTGTCTAACGTGAATGTTGAAAAGCAGACCAGTTTATGGAGCTTGCGAAAAAGCGAACAATTCATTGAAAAGTTATCCATTTTTAATAGAAAATGATGGTTGTTAAAAATCAACATCCTGATCAAGACCATTGTTTTGACTATTAAAATTGGGGAAAGATGTCACGAACACGAAAATGCAGAGGACTGAGGAAACTTCACTTAAAAAAAATTGTTACTCAGCTAGCAAAACTACAAAGAGCACACGCACTCACACACACACACACACACACACACACACACATACACACACAAGAAGTAGAATCACCTCTTCCTGGAAAGAGGTCGATACAATGTCAGTTATTAAGGAATGAACGAATGAATACCTTGAAGAAAAACGTTGGAATCTTGTGGAATACACTTCTATTCAGGGCAAATGCAACCTCGTATGCCCGTGTCAGGTTGTGTGATAATGTGGGGTGTATAAAACAGGAACGGCGCAGTGTTTTCAAAAGTGTGGGGGCCCACTTCCGGGTTTCATGAGCTAACAAAGTGATGACACCTTATGTATTCCTTTGTATGGTGCACAAAAAGTGTGGGGGCCCGAGCCCCCACGGCCCCCACTGCTGCGCCGGCCCTGTAAAACTGACAAGATAATCGTTAAGACATGTTCAATGCTTGTGATTCTTTGATATATCATTACACTCTCGAAGTATAATTTGTTTCATGTTTACTTGCCTTCGATAAAGTTTCTGTATTGTCCTGACATTCCTTCATTTCATTATGATTTTCTTTAACCTTTCCATCGCTGCAAATACTTTGGATAAATTTTGCTACAAATTCACATTTTCGTCTTGACTTCGCGGTATATTGTACTTTCTTTGTGACATAGTTCTCAAAGACTAAAAAGTGATGACGCATATTTCACACATAAGAAGTTACTGCCCAAGTTGTGCATATCATCTTTCATTTGTTTGGAATTCAGCTGAAAACCAAGCATAATTATAATTGACACCCAGCTTTTGTAATTTTTCCTTTCTTGACGAAGTTGTGTAGTTCATTATGGGCACGTCGTTGATCCCAGAGAAACAGTTCCCTATACAGGCATTTTTTCCTTGAAGCCTTTCCTCCTATCTTTGCGAAAGGCGTAGCCTCAGTTTATTATCTGCCACTGATTTCTAAGTATGCTATTAAACTTTGCAAAATACGCGTGCAGCCTATTCAATAGCTGATTCATGCCTTGCAAATCAGCAACAGCACCTGATCATCCATCACTACCTTTTGTCTCGATACGGAACAATACGGGATGGCAAGCAATTGGGTACAAACGTGTCAATGTATTGAAAGCACCGAGATTACCACTCACGCAACTTTTTGGTAGAACTCGTCATTACATCATTACAGTGACGAGAGAGAGAGAGAGAGAGAGAGAGAGGGGGGGGGGGGGGGGAAAGAGAAATTGATTTTTGGTAGACCTGAATATATTACATGTTGTCATTTTAGATCCAAGGTGGTGGATAGCGTATTAAGTTGATAAAATGCTACTTTCAATCTGTTTTCAATAGAAACAGCAGAGAAGGCGTTCACGCGTGATGGCGTGAACAAGTATTCAAAACGGCCTTTACAGCATGTCACACGACACGTCGACTTAACACATACAATCTTTTCCTACTGTAGCTACATTGTGCAATTCATGACTTCGTAAAAATGAATTAGGGCTATTACAAATGAAGACGGTATGTAATTATACGGCGCTTCAGCACTTCAGGAGAAATACCAATTAAGCTGAAAGATTGTAATAGTTTTACATGCAATACATAATACAGTACAGATGTACCACTCGAAGGCCTACTTCAATTTTGTACCATGATTTACAAGTGGTAACTCTACATTCTCTGTGTCATTTACACCTACACACACACACACACACACACACACACACACACATATATATATATATATATATATATATATATATATATATATATTATATATATATATTTAGTGTGATGATGCTGATATTCCTACCGCACGCCTCTGTCATCTTAAGTGAAATTATAGTTGAGACAATGTAGATAACAGAAGATGCCGCATGAAACCGGCAGAGTTGTGAAGCTTTCGACCGTGGTCTTCCTCAGCTTTAATGTCTGCTAAGCAGACGTTTGCGTTGCCTGGATGTCCAGGACAGCCACAAGACATCCAGGCAACGCAAACGTCTGCTTAGCAGATATTAAAGCTGAGGAAGACCACGGTCGAAAGCTTCACAACTCTGCCGGTTTCATGCGACATCTTCTGTTATCTACATTGTCTCAACTATATATATATTTATATATAGAAGTATTGGAACAAGTTCACTCGGTTGACAACAGGTTCATCCGTATAAGTATGTCTAAAGCTCTTCCTTTCAGGATATCGAGCACTCTTCATAGAAGGATAGAATCACCAAATATCTATATATATATGATTATATATATACACATGTGACATAGATAACTTTTAGCATACTCAATTGGAAACGAAAACCAGTGGTCTTAATTACTGTATTCATTGAGAGATCACAACCATTCATTGCGTCATTCATTGACTTCACTGTATTATTACAGGTAATGTATTACCTCATCAAGCGTTAATTCTTTCAGTCGTTTGCAAAAACATGCTGTCTCAATGCATACAGGCAAGTACGAACAATGACACGAAAAGAAATAAAGTACTTCGGCTTATATGTCTCACTGTGAAGTGCGAAGGAAGCGATGGACAGTGACAAACGGTTCTAATGTAAATATTATTAATATTCACATTTGTAAGACAAATTGAACTTGCACTTTCAATCGTCTGACAATCAGTCCGTGGATTACATGTGGCTTGTACTGATAATGCGATTATCAGTGGGAAACATGAATTAAGGTGTCATTCCTTTTAAACGTTTAATTCTTGCATTAAGCCTGAATGAGCACAGAAAAAGTAATAGAAAGGGTAAAATAGGGTAAGATATTCTAATATAGCACATGCACCTGGTTATCGCATATAAATTTATGCTTGAATATGTGTGCATGTGTATGATCTCCATTTATGCACCGGTGCAGAGAGGTGACTCCTCCCTGATTTGTTTGTTTGTTTGTGTGTTTTTTTTTTGCATTCCACTGGAGCAGCTTCTTGTATGGCATGGTGTATGCACGTCTCATTACGCCATGTCATCGCCAATCTCAGAGTTACAGGCTGCTGTGCTACCACTTGGTACAGCCTGTCTTTTTCGTGGACTTTCAAATCCATGCCGTTGTTAAATACAAAGCTAAAATCTCACGAGACTGGACGACTTGCTTCTAATTATTTCCAAACTCATTCACTCATAGGGAGATATGGATGCGTACAGTTCTTTTTTTTTACCATCCCCGTACAATACAATACACATAATCATGAGAAATAAATCGAAGCGGAGAAATGCTCGCAATCACATGAAGACGAACTTATTCCAAGCAAATTCAGCAAATACGCACACTGTGCAGCACTTGCATTTTCGCTTATTACAGCAAAACAGACAAAACTGGACCAATGAGACCCATACATGTACATTGATTATTGATTATAGCCATTATAAAATCTACCATGAACACTTCTCAACTGTTGTTCTCCCTCCCCCCCCCCCCCTCCACCCATGTTGTCTGCCGATGAAACCTATCAATTGATAGAGAGCAATTCGGCATTTGCTTATAAATGGACAAGGCTGTAGCTCGATATGGAAGTGGTATTGAATACGTTGAGTCATGCGAAAAAAATAAACAAAATAGAGTAACCTTCGGCGCTCTGCTGTCAGAGTCTAGGAAGTCTTCATGGTATGATAAGGGTGGTTTTTCCCTGAACTGTTATGATACTATCAGACGATGGTCAGTTACCCTCGAGAATAGCCATTAAAATATCATCTTACTTGAGATAAACAAAGTTCGACCGTATGTCTCTCCCCAGAAAAAGAAATACAATCGGACCTTCCGCAATAATTGTGTAAAAGTAGTGAATCAATCCAAAATCAATTTTAAGGAACAAAACTATAACTATTAACCCCATCTTTATACACGATACAGGAAATATAATCCAATTTGACTTTGTGGTAATGAAGAGAAAGGGGATCTTTGTATGAGAGCATGTCAGGAATACCTTCCTTCCAAGTTGTATGCAATGACTGTGTTCATAATTCCAAGATCAGCCATCTTCTCCGGACATAACAATGGGATCGGAGATCTCACTATGGACAGGTTGGGGTGTCTGAAATCTATTGTACCTGTACCACCCACTCTGTATTATGCCGAATTCTATAGGCGTTTGGTTGGGATTACATTCTATACCCCATGGCGCTCTTCCCGTGGCCTTTTGGTGGCTTTAGCTGCTGCCTTTTCAGTCATAATCTCGCAGCCCTTTTGATCATTTTGTAGCAGCCCTTTCCACTCTTGGATCGAGCTTTCCCAATCGTTTGGCTCTAGCCTTCTCGATCACTATCTATTGGCTGCAGTCTCTGACTGTCCAAACTTCATACATGACTTCAATGAAAACAGCTGCTAATATTCTTTCTTCCTGGATTTAAAGAAAACACTGATTGAAATCATTTCCGCGACATTACACCTGTCGTTTGGAAACTTGGGAGTTTATCACATCGAAGCATGACGGGGAATAAAAAAGTTAGACAGTGGGAAAGATTTCGAGAGATACTAATTATAAAAAGTCATAGAGCGATCATGGAGGAGAAAAAAAAATAATCATGGAATCTTAGATCATACAAAACTATACACAGGACTACAATGCATACCTAATGAGAGACAAACCGCCAGTAAATACACACACACACACACACACACACACACACACACACACACATGGTACATATATGTATATTATATATATATATGTATATATTTAACAAACACAGCTTGATGTCATTGAGATTGCAGTATGCATATCAATATCAATGCATATGGACGTTCAACTAATTACTTTTTAATAGTATAAATGACAAACAAGTCAGCTCTCACACAAACAAACACACACAAACACACACACGCAACATATGCACACACCTGTCCCTCAGGAAGAAAGATGTTTTGGAAAGTTTGTATTCTATTGCCGTCATTCTTTCCGCGACCATTTTGGTGTATGTGTTCTTCACATGCAATTCATGCGTGTTTGTTTGTTTGTTTGTTTGTTTGTTTGTTTGTTTGTTTGTTTTGTTTTTTGTTTTTTACATTTCAATACATCAGCGACGTAATATTTTCCGGCCTTTCGCAGGCCTGTGATTATCAAATATACCTGCAACGAATTTGATCTTCGGGGCTATCTAGAGTTTATACCTGTCATTCTTCATTCCGAGGAGAAGAAACTTTTTTCGGGTATTTATTGAGCTTACTTCTATAATAAATAGAGGTTGTGAACTAATATGCATGTTGCTGGAAATGCACCACGGAGCTGACCAATCACGCAGTTTCAGCCTCCGTTGCTATCACAACAAAGGTTTGTTTTGGGAAAGATAATGGGTGATGATTGATTCACGGTGCCCGTCGCGGAAGTGTCCATCTTCTCCGGACATAACAATGGGATCGGGGATCTCACTATGGACAGGTCGGGGTGTCTAAAATCTATTCCCTGTACCACCAACTCTGTATACGCCGAATTCTATAGGCGTTTTGTTGGCATTACATTCTCTTCCCCTTGGCGCTCTTCCCGCGGCCCTTTGGTGGGTTTGGCTGCGGCCTTTTCAGTCATAATCTCGCAGCCCTTTTGATCATTTTCCAGCAGCCCTTTGCACTCTTGGATCGAGCTTTCCCAATCGTTTGGCGGCAGACTTCTCTATCACTATCTTTTGGCTGTAGTCTCTGACTACCCAAAATATGTTCACATAGGACTTCGATGAAAACAGCTGCTAATATATTCTTTCTTCCTAGATAAACGTTTGAATGACTAACTAACTAAATGAATATGTTAATGAATAGTTTAATAAATAAATAGATAAATGAATGAATAAATGAATAAATATATAAGTACATTGAATAAATGAATGAATAAATAAAGAGATTAATAAATTATTTAATTCTTGACATGTCCAATTTAACAGTCTTTAATAGTCACACAATATACATCAGTTCGCTAGCTGACCGAAAGAGTCGGATTCAAATTTTAGGAGATACCATGCATGCAGCAGCAAAAACAAGCAAACAAACAAACAAACAAAACAATATATTATATATATACTATATACTATATACCGGTAGTTTAACCTGGTTTCCATGTGTAAATGTTTACAAGGTGAAATTAGTGTCTTCATCCATCACGTCCCATGCATGTATGTTGTTGTTGTTGTTCATTTTCTACACTAGTAGTATATCTTTATACTTTTGTAATGATTTCGTACATAATTTTACACAAAGTACAGCCGCTTTGCCATATAACAGTATAAAAGAGCGATAAAAAGAAAACGACAGGTAACCGCGTTCTATGGTGTGTATCAATACATGCGTGCGTGATGTGGCTGTGGATGTTTAAACTGCCGTGTTGATATTCAAGGTCGAATGATAGTTCGACAGCTGGTATGGACTTGAAATTGCTTTTTGACATTGGGTGTTTTAAAACGCGTATGATTGACTTTGGTGTTGTTCAAAGGAAATACTGATTGAAATAATTTCAGCGTCATGATACTGTAGCTTGGAGTCTTGAGAATTATTGATGTAGAAGCATGACGGTGGGAAAAAATACGATGTGGATCAAGACGACATTTATTTCACTATTCATAGTCTACATAGATTCACTGCAAGGCTGCAGGAGAAGAGGAGAGATTTTTGTTTTTGGAATGACTCACTCCAAAAAAAAAAAAAAGGCACACACACACACACACACACACACACAAAAACACACACAAAAAACTTGCAACTCCATAGATCAAGATGATGGGGAAGAATGTACAAACCTGTATATGACACAACACAGTAACTAAAAGTCACGAAAATGTTGGATAGAATGCGTATGTTTTGTGTATATTTTGCTTTTATAAAGTTGTTGAGTTTCCCGGTTGTCAGAGTGGACTGAAGTCGTAGAATAGGTGGACACCATGAGATTATTAAACAGGTTTTCTGTTCCGAGGTGTTATTCATATCCTAACGGAGAGGGCGCTATATTGCTAAAACGAAACGTACGCACTCTGACGCCCAGATTTTGTGAATGGTCGGCTCCTTGAAAAAAGCGCCGCACGGGCCAATTGCTAAAAGCGCCGCGAAGCGGGCTTTTGAATGGGAGGATTTAAAGAACGCGGCGAAACAATAGAAGACCGCTGAGCGGGAGCGCCGCTGTTTTCCTGGAGCGTGTAATCTGCCAAGGCGCCTAAGCCTTTGCTATCCATCAATTTTTTTTTTTAATTGTAGTGTGTAGATTTTCCTGCCAATATACTGTATATATATGCCAAATATTCTGCTCCTCTGATTTTTTCGCAAATTGGGACTCCCCAACCATTTTGCACATGGTTAGAATTGCAATGGTTAATGGGGTAGGGCCCTACAGTGATGAATGGAGAAATATTCATGGGCATGTGGCGTTCATGTCAGGATCAGATTTGGTGTTTTCACACATTGTTAGATTTGTTAATGACACCTGACTCACAAAATTTTTGAAAGTAGAAACCTCATGAAAAACATGGCATACACAGTATTAATTACCCCCAGACTTATTTAAGTACTCTACAATTTACAAGACCTGTAGAGGCAGCCAGTAAGTTTGGTAACGCTACAGATATTTCCTCGAGTCAATCAATTTACCGAGTGTATTTCTGTCGTACCTAACCCATCATTGTCCAACTCACCCCTTCTCAAAAGTTAAGACTAGAAGCAAAACAAGTTTGTTGACAGAGTTTTTCCCCCTCTTTGTGTGAACTATGTACATTTTGTATTGAGTGAGGGCAGAAAACTTACCTTGTCTTCCTTTTTGGAAAATGAGCATGAAGCAAAATATCACTTGACTACCTTGTGTAAGTGGCCTGTTAGCAGAATATAACATTGCAATTGTTTGGTCACATATAATATGTGTACTCGCAGTGCATAGAGAAACATTAAAATTGTATATGAACTGTATAATTATGCAAGATAGGCACCAATGTACCTGAGGACCATCAAATCTGGGGAATTGTAGTCAGAGAAGAGATAACATAAAAGAAACACTATGCAAATGTCACAAAGCCGAAAAGAAGTGTCAATGTACCAAGCACTGAATAGAGAAACTATCTCTCTGTGTCTCTGTCTCTGTCTATCTCTTTGTCTGTCTGTGTATATGCCTGTCTGTCTGTCTTTCTGTCCATTGTCTGGCTCTCTTTCTGACTATGTCGAGTAAAGATATGATGCATTCATACCATACCCTTATTTTTGTCATCTTGATAAGGTGACACTGCTATTAAAGTTGACTAATACATGTCAGATAATGTATTTGATAATACCAGAAAAGGTCATGGTTTCCTACTAATTGTTTCCCTTAGCTGCCCAAAGTGAGCTTGACCCTATGAGCACTAATTCCGCTAATCTGGAATACTTGTCGCCTCCTGGTCGCCGTGTAGACGCCCTTGTTGAGTTTGACCCACTTCCTTCACCGGTACACAAAGGAATGGTCTAGATCTATGTAGCACACATTGCACTATGGTCCCGTAGTATATAGTAATTAATTCATAAAACCTGCATTGAGAACCACAGTGGTATAAAGACTAGAACTGTCTTTTAATACCATTCAATTTGAGTTCAGGCGTATGTGAAATAGATGTTACCTGTGCGTAAAGACCATCTGCAGATAAAGGCCACCCATTTTGATCCTCTTGAATTGGCTTTGCCCTGTTTATCATTCATTGCTGCTTCCGTTTTTAATTTGTCTCTGTGTTTGCACATCTTACTATATGTACATATACCAGTGTGTAAATTCCTACATATATATGTTATGACCAGTACACCTGGTTCTTAAAAGCCATCTACTCGATGAATCATCATGATCCTTTGAAGTAAATCAATTTCAGGCAGCAAACGGGAGGTAGGAGTGAAATGTCTTGTTATATGCATATAATGGCAGTGAGAGAAATCACTTGTAAGGTCAAATGTTTGGTCACTGTCACTGAACTTAATTCCAAACTCAAACTCTGTGACTCATTTCATAACCAGGATCCTGTCTATAGATAAAGGGGAATTTTAGCATGTTAATGATGTCATGTGTACTCCTATTCCAACTGCTGTAAGAGGAAGAGTCGTCCGTCTCAATTCTACCAGTGCTTCTCAGTTTTGATAGGAATAGGATATGTGCCAGTAGTTGTGGCCTTGCATGACATGCTAACACAACATTGCCATATTAGTGAGAGTTTAGGGGTTTGTGTTTTTTTTCTTAGTTTTTTTTTTTAGTTTTTTTTTTTTATAGTTTAGGTCACATTGTGATAGATGATATGCTTGAGTCAGAAATGAATATTCCTCACCAACTTAGATAATTATTTGAAAATCTGAGAACACCAGCAACATTACTATGGAGAAGAAGGGGCTTTGATGTACCAGTGTTGTGGCCTTTGCATGACATGCTAAACACAAAATTACCAGATGAATATTTTTTTTATGTCTTCTTTTTTTTTTCTTTGTGTAATTTAGGTCACATTGTGAGAGATGAACACCAGAAACATTACTAAGCAGAAGAAGGGACTTTATTGTTCTGGATTGTTTTAGTTGCACTGACTTGTTCTGCATTGAGGACACAGAAAGAAAGAATCTGTAAAAAACTCCATGGCAACCGTCATAATGAGATTATCAAATTGTCCTGAAACTTGGCATATTTCTTGAAATACAAATTTATTAAAGTATAGGCAATAGCCCTGACTGCTGTGGTAATAAGGTGTACCATGTACAATGTCAGTAGACACATTTTGTGAAAGTAGACAAAAGCTAGAGAAAGTAACAAATAATAGCAAAGTTCTGTCAATCTAAAATGCACATTTTTGAGTCCCCTTGAACTTTGAACCTTGAAGATATAATCCCCGATAGCGGCTTGTCCATTAAGCTAAGCTGGGACAAATTGGCCTGTTTTGGTGAATTCTGTGGTGCTAAAGCAAACAATGGTCGTGGGATTGTCACACAAAACCTTCAACAACAAGCAATGCATGACATCCTTAACCCTTTGGATGCCACAGTAATTTACCATCTGTAAGTTTACATGTGAAATTTGTACACATAAGACTCATTGGCACAAGAAAGGTTGATGGGTTTTAGACACTGGACTCAATGGCCCAAATTCAAGAAGGTGGTACAAATGAAACCACGGTTTAAACCATGGACAAAAACCATGGAGCGCCAAGTGTCGCATGGAATATTTCATTACGAAATCAGTCATTTCGTCGATGAAATGATTATTTTGTAACAAAATGACAACATTTTGATTTTGTAACAAAATGAACATTTCGTCCACAAAATGATAATTTCGTTAACGAAACGGTCATTTTGTCGACGAAATGACCAATTTGGCAAAGAAATATTCCATGCGACACTTGGCGCTCCGTGGTTTTTGTCCATGGTTTAAACCATGGTTTCATTTGTACCACCTTCATGAATTTGGGCCAAAATGTGGTCACTGCTGCATTTCAATCCATATCTCTTATGTTACTCTAATGGCATTTGTGTGCAACATGAGAGAAACAATATATTTGACAAGAATGCTTTCTAATAACAGGTGTAAAGGCAGATGATACATAGAAAGCTTTCATATCCTATTGCTTTGATAAGGGAGTATGCTTCATGTAATACGTGTATGTGATCTTGCATTAGATTCATGGAGATAACATAAATAGAAACCCTAAACCACTTAATTGAAAAGGGTTTTTCTGTTAGAGAACTTGGATGTAATGTGTTGCGCTTTCTTGGGGGCATATTTTACACACCCACTGTTGCAAAATAGTGATTAACAAGGGATTGTGCTGTTCAGATGGTTTAAGAAGATTACTTTGATCAAAAGTTTCCACATCTGTATAGACATCAGGTAGGCTGTATGTAGTACCATGGCTCTGGTTTTTGAAGTTGATAAACATGACTATATTTAAAGGAAATCATTCAGCTATCAGATTGTCTCTGAACATTTTGTCTTTTGGGGTTTTTTTAATCAGATGCAGAATTTGCAGTTGCTCTTGTGTTTTATGGTATGTTGGTTTATTTAATAGTATCTTCATTTGGCCTGCCTTAAAAGAGAACTTGCATTCAATGGGAGCATAGAAATCCATATGAAAAAAAATAAGGTTTATGAGAAATGCCATTATAATGTAGCCCAAGAAGATGAAACATGGACACCCAAGTGACTTTCAACCAGCAAGCAATAAAAACCAGCAGTCTAGGCCCTAAGTGATTACTTTAGACTGAGTCTATCATTTTGTCCTTTAAACTACAATTTAATAGGCACAGAAACTGAAAATGGCCAATTGCATTGTGTCATGGAGAGGGCTTGGAGCTTTACGGAACCAGCATCATGAAGTTGAGGAACATGATTCATGACAATTATGTATGACGGTGGCCTCCTGGAAGCGTGAATCTTACAGAATTTCCTCAGAAGTGTAATTTACTAAGTATCGTGATGGAGACAATCAAATCTTTGTGTCAAAGTCTGGCTCATAATTATGGTGACATGACATTTGCTCCTGCAACAATTACTCTGGTCTTCTTTTCTCCAAGGACTTACTCTCTAAACAAAAATCGAGTGAAAATATTCACTCTTGAAGGAATGAATACAAAAAAGAGTTAATTTAGAGTGAAATTGGAGTGAATTTTGAGTGAAAATGTTCATTTTCACTCTTATTTAGAGTGACCTCGGGGATCACTTCAAAATCTTCGAGTGATCTCTGAGGTCACTCCAAAATGAGTGAAAATGAACATTTTCACTCAAAATTCACTCCAATTTCACTCTAAATTTACTCATCTTTGTATTCACTCCTTCAAGAGTGAATATTTTCACTCAATTTTTTTTAGAGAGTAGGGTTTGGGACTAGGGTTGTGGTAGAGTGTTAGGTTTAGTTTTGATGTGAGGATTAGGATTGGGGTGAGGGTTATGTTTGTGGGTACATTGAGATTTTATGTTTTGCTTCAATAGCTTGCAGATATTTCACGGGAGCAATTGTTGCAGGAGCAAATGTCATGGAAATTGATAATATTATATCAAATCATTGAGCAATGAGAATATAATATTCCCTGGTAATCTACAGATTTGGGGATTCTTCTTTTTTTTGTAATAATATGTAAACATATTTTGATCTCTGAACCTATTGCCTATGGGAAACTGGTGTACTACATGTATGTGTCAGTGTTATGGTTAATTACTATGTTATATGCCTTTGAGGCAATGGTATAATGGTATAAGAGTAGGAGTTCTCATGTGTGGTTACAAATAGTGTTTGTATGATTGTCCTCCTTTTTTTATAACAGTGAGGTACATACAATGATGCACATGATATAACCCTATACCACATTAGAAAGAAATGCTGTAACCTGGGAAAAAAAGTCTGTATGATGTTACAAACTGTCTGGCTTCTTGGCTACAAATCTCATTTGCTGGAACCATGGTTAAGCGTCTACCATTGGTATGTGCCTCCCGATGGTACTCAAAATGCTAAAAATAGCAGAAAACAGCAAGAAGGGAAAAAAGGGGACTTTCCCCCCCGTGATCCTTAAAGGTTCATTCATCACCTAAACACGCATTTATTTATTGATGAAGATATTGATATGTCTTTATGATGAAATGTTAAACAGTCATTTGAATGATTATCTGTAATTCCATTTCTTTGCATGGGGTCTCCAAAGATGAAAGCCAAATTTGGACTTGGACCAATCGTACATTCCAGTATACAAAATGGATTAAACAACATGATCACTCATGAAATTCTGGATCGCACATGATATTTTCTATTGGGCAGAACAGAGTAGGATGTAGTTTTATGGGAGATTTTTTTTTCTTTTTTTTTCAGCAAATAACTCTGAACCTGACCAAAGGCTGGTAGGGGAGGTGTGTTTATTTTTTCATGCTTACAAAAAAAAAAAAAGGCTCTTCCAGACATTTCTCCTGTTGGTCCGTAGAACTGAGTTGATTTCAGCAAAAGAATTTTGAAAGTATAAAGATGCAACAGATCTCCCAAAGTGTTGGTTACCATAGTTACATCTATAGAGGAGTCTGCAATTGTGAAGCTGATGCACTTGAAAGTCATTCCCCCATGTGTGATGGGTCGCCAAAATGAACTTGACTACTGAATTTTATCAGACGTCAGATCAGATGCATCAGAACTAACAAGATTCGTCTGGGTCGCATCTTGTCCTGGTTTGAAAACCTTCCTGCCAGATAATCGACAAGCCAAATTGGATTTGTGATATTTCATCATGTCATCACCCTCCCTGTGAGTCAGTATGGAAGCTCTGGACTGGGGGGGTTAAAGGGAGGCATCTAGTCATGAGCCGAGATATGCCTGAAGCTTAGATGCAAGTGTACTTAGATGATTCACTGATACATTCCAGCAGTTATCAAGAGGTAAAGTGTGATTAAACCTCAGTACTGTTTTGTACAGGGAGGTGCTGCATATTTTCCTTCATTTTTTTTTTTTTTTTTGTTTCTAAAGTGCCAGCGTAATAGAAACCAAGCAAGTGTTGCTATAACATGATGCTAACATTTATTATGTGAAGTGGTTTTGATCTGAAGCATAAATCATTCCAATCATCAATAATGATATCAGGTGCTAATGTTTGTAGGGAAAGTTGACACAATGGCAATGATCTCCACGCTGTGTTATAGCAATGTCCACATGTGCCTCTCGCACACTGAAGAGGAAAGAGGAAGGATTATATTAGATCCCTCTTTCCTCATGGAGAATTGCCTAAAAATAGTTCAATTAAGTCCAAACTAGAACTTCAACATATTCCAGTGAGTAACGATTTGCAAAAATTTGTTCCTCTTTTCAGTCTTATGATGAGAATATACCTTGATAATGTGTATGAAATTAAAGAAAAGATGAGATTATTTGCAGTCTATAATGATAAATGATAAATGAAAAATAATGATAGTCTGACATGAATAGATACATATTTTTCCTCTCAAAAATATAAAACTGGCCCTTCATATCTATTTGTGTGTTGGTACTTTTAGCATGCTTGATCTTCTGTATATGTTTCCATTATCTCGTGATTGTATTTTTCCCATCTGCAAAATAAACAACAGACAGCAGATATGTATAATCAATGGTTTTGATATGGAGGATGTGACGAGTTTGTTGTAATAGATATTAGATATAGATATATATATATATATATATATATGGAATGTTAATCACTTCTCAAAGTTATTTTTAGATGGTGTGTCATACTTCATAGACAAACAAATTTGAATAGATATTCAATAGGAGTATGGTGAAAAAAAAATTGGGTAAAATCTGATTTGACAATTCAAAATCTGGATTTTCACCAATGGGGGAAAGACTGCCTTTCAGTTGTAAAGAGCTCAGTCTAACTCCACCATTGCCATGGCAACTAGACTGCGCACATGATCACCGGCAATGTAAAGTCGTCAGCATGAGAGAGTGTAGTGCACACACTACTCCAACTTGCAGACTTCCACAATGCCACAGAAGACTATGCAGTATTCTTGGTGAATTCTCTTGTATGTATCATTTTTTTCTAGCTTGTCTCGCCCTATCCAAATCAGCTGAAACACTGTGCAGAATTTGTCTCATGTGATCATACAGAGACTGTTGATACCTGTGCGCACGTATGACAAACTGGAGACGGCTTTTCGAGAGAGCACCGCGAGTTTGTACTTCCCTGTTCGCTACGGTGACAGGAAATTCATGTTTTATCTTGTTTACCACATTTCCATCAGCAATTGGCAGCCCCAGATCCTGTGTGTCATTGTACGTGTGTATTCCTGAGATCAGTCTGTGTATGGGCTTCTTGTGTATGCTCTTCTGTTCTCAAATTGCACCATTAGTTGTACAAAATTCCAAAGAGAGTCATGTCGTAAACTTTGTGGTCACGTTGAAAGTTGGATTAGCACGAGAATTTGGTATTAGATAATGATAACGATTGTGATTATAATAGTAATAATAATAGTAATAATGATAATAGTGGAGTCTTTGTATGCGCTGTGTTTGTCACACCGTAACACTCCTGGCGCAGAAGGTTGAGATCTTTTAACTTCGCTTTGTTTCTTTCTTTTTTCGCACTCTGATATGAATTGGATTAAAGACAACCAATATAGAGCAAGGTACTGCTGTGACCATTATTGTCATTAGTCTCTGGATTGCTTGACCAGAATTGAAAATGTCGCCCGGATTGTGACTCTATGTTTTGATGAGACAACATAGAAAATGTGAGGGAGGAGTGCTCAATTTTCAATGATCCAGCTTTATGAGCTCATGAATATATGATTAAAACCAGTCACTTAACCTACATGATGGCTTTTTATTCTGAACTGATATTGAGTCGATGTAAGGTAAGCTCCTCCGAGCCAGGAGGAGGAGGAGGTGGTGTCCCCGCCCACCCCCCCCCCCTTCCCTCACCACACCCCCCTTCCCTCACTACACCCCCCTTCCCTCACCACACCCCCAATGACCACTCCAAGGGTTTGCTTGCCAATGCCATAATGAAGGTGTAACCACACTCTTAGGTCAATCTGACCAGACATGTACAGTCAACCTTAATTCGACATCGCATAAGTGGAAGGTCTGTTCAAGTTCTCTTCTCTTTATTATTCTGTTGACTTTAATCCCTCATAAGTCAAAGTTTCTCTAAGTCCAAGCTATTTCCTCAGTCCAAGTAGATTCAACTTGGGCAAGATTGACTGTATAATCTTCCTGTGATTGCTTGGTCCAAATAATTACAGAGCTGTAAGCATGCTGTTTTCCACAGGCAGCTACTACAATATGTAAATCCCCCTTCAAAGCTGTTTGCTGCATAAAGTATAACATCCCCCTTGGTTCCATGTTTATATTTTATCTGCACTCCATTCTCCGTTTCGAGTTTCCTTCCCTCTGGAATCTGGCACACCCTGGAAGAATGCCAGCTACATTCTTTACTGTCTCTGCGCTGTCTAGCAGGGGAAGTTGCCCTTGTTGAGAGTGTGTGGTCTCGAGTGTAATGGAATGATGGCACACATATTCAGTTTGTGGATTTTTTAAACAGAATAGATCGTGAGGAAGTTTAAGATCAGTGTACATGATGTGAAACAGTGCATAGTCGTTGGATACCTTGATAATGTGCCTTATAGTCATATACTGTGATGTCGTTGTACAGCTTTATAGCATCAATTACCATCTACCTACTATCTATCTAGATCACTCTGAAAGTCACTACCATCAAGTCTCCTGGTCAGTTTCCAAGACTTTTTTTGGACTTGTTGACCACCGTAGTATTTGCTCATCAAATCAGCCCTGTGTGCTGCACAGCCCCAACATATAGGCCTACTTCTTGTCACACATAGATAGCTGCCACCGATTCCTTTAGCTGGCTTCTGGGATTTCTGGAGACAGTTACATCTGCATGTCGTTTCTTTCGTGCTCTGGATGTCGGTTGAATAATTTGTTAAAATACTGCTTGTACCAATACAGTATAGAACAGGGTGATTCGTTTCCCACTGATTAAAGTAAGAGTACCAATTTGTCTTTTCTTTACTCCTCAACAGATGAGCATATACAGATCCAGGGGCGGATGCAGGAATTCTGTAAGGGGGGGGGGGGGGGGGGGGGGGGGGGGGCAACTAATATTTTTGGTACCACTTCCGGGTTTCATTATATTTTTTTCTTTTTGTTTCTTGTGTTTTTAACGAAAAATAAAGGGGAGGGAGGGCGTGCGCCGCTTGCGCCCCCCTCTGGATCTGCCACTGCAGATCGATGTGCAACACCATACTGTTCAGCATCTATGGCAATCCTAACAATTCACAGTTTTTTAGAAGTGGTTAGTCATTCAGGCAGTGAAACCTTTATTGTTGTGACCATTATCTTCTGTCTTTAATAAAAGATTCTGCTCTTCCAGTGAGTGCCCATTTTTTTCATATTCAAAATGGTGTGAGAGTCTCTATCCTATCACAGTCACGCTACCAAAGCCTCAGACCATGGAGCTACAACCTAGCTCCATGCTCAGACCATTATAGCTCTCTTGTTTGTCTCACTCTTGGGACAGCTCTCCACCTTCTAGTTTACTCTTGATTTATAGCCACACTTATTTGTCCTTGTCAGACCATATGCAGCAGCCCCATTACATTCTTGCTGCAGGTCTTGTGTTCAAGAAGTCTGGTATGTGTCTGGCTCTCGCGTGTAGAGAACCCACAGTTGTTGTAGGGTCAAAGCTCAAGGAATTGTTGAAGGTCACCATTGTATAAAGGTCAAAGATCAACATGGTACTGTGATAGCAAATCATCTCTTTGTAGAGTAATGATCATGTGATATGATAATATCGCATGACAACATGATGAGTCACTGGTGTGTGTATCACATGCTATCTTCTCGACTTATGAACTTCAGAGCTTTTGGTTCCAGTGCAACGCTTCTCATAGATGACATCATAATTTCCTTGTAGAGATCCCAGAAATGAAATTTGTTTACTATTTGTGGAAAAAGATGTTTTAGTATTGTTTTTTTTAATCGTATCTAATTATACCTTCTTCTCTTTTTCAATTTTATTCGCTCTGTCCTTGAAACATGAATTGATAGACTATAGAAATGGATGGCTCATTAGCAGTGCATCATGTAAATTCCGAGATTGCTTCACTGTAAGGTTCATCACTGTAATTTTCTTAAAACTATCTGCTCAAGAGGATATTGTCCTTTTCAAAACATCCTTCTCATCATAGTGTCCAAAGTCTGTGAGGTGCTGGTCTTAGTTTGCTCCCCGAAAGAAATCCTGTATCATGTCATTTCATATCATCCAAGATCCTGTTTGAAACTATGTTTTGATTGGTAAAATGTTGTGAAACAGTATACGTGGCCTAGATCATATAAGTCTGCTATTCAAAAAAAAAATGAATAGTTGGAGCTCGTGCCTATTTTCTTGTTTAGTTTCATTGAGTCTAGTTTTACCTAGGATGTTGTCAGATCAACAGATCAAATGAAATTATATTAATGTCGTCTATATATATTGTTTAATTTGATCCCACTTCTAGAGATTTGCTGCTATGGTATTTTGAATACACGGTATAAGCTGTTTTGTATTCTTCACATGCAAAAAAAAAAAAATGAAAATGTTGCTGTATAGTTCGATCAGTTTCCTGTATGCTAACTAGGTATGTTTTGTAAGTTCAGTACATTAAATGTTGATTCATCAGAGGAACTTGTGTATATCTGCTTTAAAATGTTTCACTCAGTTACCTTTCTCGTATACCATTACATTCAACAGTATGAATATTTTTCGGTGGTAATTCAGTGTATATAATATGTATATGTTGAATGATATGACAGTGTACATAATCACCTATGCTCGTTAGTCACATGTAATTTCTCTATCATCTGCGTTTGTTGGGGGCAGTGGTGTTATTGTTGTTGTTGCAATCAATCCTCTTGTCTAAGAGGCAGTTAATATGACCTGGATAAAGGCACTATTGATCTTCTGTAAGAGGCTGATGAATATTAGGTAAGCACTCAGTACATACATCCTTTTTCCACTGCTGTAGTTACACTTGAGTCTTAGAACACCGGTTTTGTTGATAGTGATCATTGTAACATGTATACAAACAGTTCATACATAATAGGCTGTATATAGGCTGTATATAAGGATACTTTGGTTTTGATTGTGTGATAGTGCCTGAAACAGATTTCAACAGATGTAACCATGGGTTCGTATATCCTTGCATCAACTTGTGAGGTATGTTGAACTTCATGACAGTTGTCACAGACTTTCAGGTGCTCAGGAAAGAAGGATGAACAGACACTATAGGAGAACAATAGGGGGAAGTGGTAACATTCCAGTTGTTTGTGCCCTAGCTCCTCTTGGTTCACTATACTTTTCACCCCACTTTCGAGGTGTGAACGTTACTCCAAAAGAATGACAACCCTGCTATGCATTTGTTATAGTTTGCTGTGGTCATTGTTTTACCTTGTTTTATGTCATATGAATTATGTGGCCCCTGGTTCAAAAACCTCTTCATCCCCACCCCAGCATGCATAGACACTGGGGCTACCGAATGTTTTTTAAGGTTGGGTGGTGGGCTGGGGGGGGGGGGGGGGGGGGGTGGTTTCAAGGATCAATGGAACATACCTGAGGTTCCAGGTCAAAAATATGATTCCTGTTCAAGACGATTTAAAGCTGTGTGTATTTGGAGTTATACTGATATGCTGTTGACACTGTACGCCATAAAGTCTTGGATATAAAATACTTTTAAATTTACATGCAAGACTATCATTCTTTAGTTTTGGAATACTGTGATATGGTGCTTGGGAGGTATACAGTGCAGATTTTTCATGAAAACAGTATGAAAAGGTTAAGTCTTTACCTCTGTCATGATTATTGAGTTTCATTTCAAAGCTTGTACCTACGCAGATTTGAGGAACTGATTAAGGAAAGGAAATTCTGAAAATTGCCACAAAGCATACTACAAACATGCCATAAAATTTAATACTGAAGGGCTTTCGATTTACATCAGTGTGCGTTTTTGTGTCATGTGAGCCTCACCTGTACATTAGCTTTCTTGAAAATTGGCCACTCATGAGGGTAGAGCTGTACTTACGCTTAGCTGCCAACTATAGTAAAATTTAGTAATTACATTTTGTAGTAGTAATTTCAACATGTGACTTCTGTTTAGGTGCGTAAAATTATGCTTTATTAGTATTTGGAAAATAAATATACTGTGTGCTTCTGTGCAAAACAACCCACTATCGGTATTAAAGTTTCATGAGAATGAGCAGTGAATTATACACAGACATACTGTAAAACGAGGAATTTTAGCGTGCATTTTAATTTCGCGAATTTCGCGAGCGCCAAAATTTGCGAAATTAAAATGCACGCGAAAGCTTTTGTCTACACTACATGCATTGAATGCCAGTAGCAATTCGCGAAAATTTCATGCCACGAAAAAGGCTGTCTGCTCCAATTCGCGAAAATTTCATGCCGGGAATATATCATGTTTTACAGTATTGGCAGCTATGCTCACGTGCCATCAGCTATAGGTAATGATGGACTAAGAGATTATTCATTTTAGCTTTGTTTCTTTCCTATAAATATGATGTCATTTACCAACAAGTTGCAGTTCTGTTTTTTTCTACTTACATATGCAATGATCGACAAGTCTTGTTGTGTTTTGCTTCTAATAGTTTAAGTTTAAGTTAATTGGTACATGTGCACTGCATACAGGCAACAGTAAGTGATTTGAATGATAATTTATTCTAGCCAGGTTCATGGATTAATATCTTAAATATTTAAGAACACGTGACAGAGGTACAATATTATGGGTCAATTTAGAGTGGAAAGTGTACTTAGAGAAATCTTGAAAGATGCCTGTAATGATATATGCAAACTGCATGTAGATTCTAAACTTGTCCTATTTTGTAATGTAATGTACATCCTGCTATCAAAGCAACAACTAAAAAGAAAACAAAATGCTGTTGTGGTAATGAAGGAAAACAACAGTCTCCATCTTGTCATTGATACAGAAATTGATACATCCAATGGATGACTTCACAAAATTTCTTGGCTTACCTCTTCGAGGAAGTGTTATTTGTCATTCTGTTCTTGGGCGCACGATGTAATGAAGGAACAAAACATTTTTTCCGTAGTCGGGGACTTTGTCAAGAAAAGATAGAAACCATGATGAGAAAATAACCCATATGTGTGTGAATTGTTGCTTAGGTACCATTAAGCAGCCATCTGTTTCAAGCAATGTGGTTATATAAAGCAAATGAAGCATAGGCCCTGTGGAGCAGTGGAAATGATTCATGTTTCTATGAACTGTCATCAAGTTGAAGCATTCTGTTGTGATGTAATGTCACATGGCCATGCACTATAACCACAAATTATTGTATGAAGAGTTAATATTGACCAGTGTTGACTATGTTACTATAGAAACTGATACACAATCTATCAGTATCACACACCTTGGTAGACTAATATGCTGTACCTTAAATTCTTTGTGCTTAATTTCCCCTCATACAATGTAGTTTTACCTCAGCTTGAGAGCTCTTGGTGAAATGAAACTACGCCTGAAGTTAGTGGGTGACTGCATAACAATAAAATATGTTATTTGTTTTATAAGTACACAAGAGATCATGCACTATCTGTGTAATAACAGAACATCCAGTTTGCATTTTTTTTTTTGATAAACTGACATATGATCAAGATCCTGGGGGGAAGAGGACATTCACCTTTGTGAGTGGTATTGACCATAGATAAGAGGCAGTGGCCGGTTTTTGCAAGGACGTCCACTTTGCCCATGCTGTGACCTAAGATGTAATCATTTGGAATAGATTAATATGTGTGATGAGTATCTTCATGTCTACTGGTGAGATTTAAAGGCTTTCCTTACAAGTTCTTTCGTACTCAAGCCAGCTTTCACATGCTTTAATTTAATTTATCACCATAGTTACTGTATTTGACCAATTTTAATCTGCAGTAGCCCACCCCCCCCCCCCAACTTGTGTAGAAAGTAAGATCTTTTAATGTTGACCCATGCATCAGCCTTGTTGCAGCATTCAATGGGGATAGAAACAAGAAAAATGCTACATTTTCTGTGAGGACGCTGAATTTTTTATCGTTGTAACCATATACAATTCAAATTCATAGAACAGAAAGGAGAGGGAAAACATAAAAGGTGCAAACATGCTAGAATAGTGCATGGTGGGTGCATTGTAATGACTGTCATCTTGGACAAAGGTATGCGTCACAGGTAATAGTCCCATATGGCCAGAAGAAAATGTGTCTATCCAAAACTAAATTGTGTGTTTGTGGTTTTATGCTCCTTTACACACACACACACACACACACACACATACACACAGACACACACACACACACACACAGACACACACACACACACACACACCAGTCTTCCATATTCTGTGAAATGTCTTCAGCTGCAGCTATGTGTAAACAAGTGCACAGTATTCTTCATTCTACATTGTTGGACACAAATAGCCTTTTGTTAGCGGTGGAATTCCCATTTTCTTGAGGAATCGCAGGCATTTGCGCGTGACAAACTTCTTTAGCATAGATTTGTACTCGATCGGAAGCGTAATGCGTGGTATCGCATCGTTGGATGAGCGAGGGCTCATTCAAAGTCTCTCAGACTTCACAACAGTCTAGAAATAGTTTTGTGCCTATCCAATGCCTGTCTTTTCATATTCATTTATCTAATTTTCAATTTGTAGGAGGTTTACATGAGGGATTAGATAGCGAAAACATTTAGACAAAAAGTAGTGTGCACATGCGCAATGACTTCTGTGGTCTGAGTAGTAAGTTACGAAGGTCTGTGGTCATTAAAAATGTGATTGACCTGATAATGTTGTCATTGTCATGACTCATTGATTTTATTGAATTTTTGTTACTGAAGTTGAACATTTGAAATGAAGTGTTACTTACTATCTTCCTCAAGGATAAGTATTGTTCAAAAAGAAAGAGAAATGTGCCTATTCATAAACGGTCTACTTATCTGGAATAACTTGCTGAGATGTGTCGTGATCTGAAATTATGGCCTTTTTCATTTTTATGTCTTTTTTTTTTGGATATATCAAAGTCAAATGTAAATACGTTGTATGTCAGCAAGTTATACTTGTAAGGAAGGCTTCTGTCCTTTCTTTATTTACATTACATGGTGTAGAGATGGTAAAATCATATTTTTTCTACATACGAGTCTTGTATATTTTAAGGGTATATGAAAATCAGTGCCACAATAAATTTGTATACACAGAAGGCATTTATACTGTAACATTCATAATGTCTAGCTCTTTTATTATCGTGTTATATTGGAGGCCTGTGCTTGTACATGAATATGTTGTTTTGGCTGTGTTGAAAGTGTCATGTGGGCTCGTTATTCAAGTAGCTGTACTCATTTGCTCTATACAAAAAAAAAAAAAAAAGTGGCAATGTGTTTATGTATATCAATATGTGTGATCATACTTGATACTTGATACTGTTATCCCTCTTGTAGCTCCAATAGCTATACCGGGATGAACTACACTTAATTGTGAGTCATCGGGAGGTGCTACAATGATGATCTCTATTTACAATAAAAGTGTGCGCTCTGCGAGTAAAATCTGACAAATGTATCACAAATCTCATGGGGAAAAAAAAAATCACCAGATATTATTTACAGTTGTGTCAAAGTGTCCAAGCTATTACTAACCTCTTTTTTAAGTTTCTGTTGGACTTTCATAATGATTATATAATGATAATTAATATGACTTAAAATGCGCCAAATTCATTCTTTGGAGTGCTCTAAGCGCAAAAAGAATGAAAGAAAAGAAGGTTATAAGTAAAGAAAGTACCAAAAAAATAAGTGCATATAATACTCAAAAGTAGACATTGAACAAGTGGAGTTTTTCGACCATTCATACTCACATTCTCATACCTCATCGGCAGAGACTCCAACCCCAAGCACCTTCTGATCTGGAGATTCTCCCGCCCGAGACCCCTAACAAACGGGAGACTCCAAGTTGATGTGTGCAAAGCGCGAAGTTCCCAGGGTTTTAGATGTTCTCTGGTGCTATCTAAGGCTTATTTTTTCAACATACGATAGCAATAAGTAAGAAATCCTTTCCACCGGGAGACACAGAGCCAGGGCGGGAGAAATCAAATCTCAAACGGGAGAACGGGAGATTTTGCGAAAATGGGCTTTCAGCGGGAGATCTCCCATCGAAAACGGGAGGGTTGGAGTCTCTGCATCGGTGGACAATGGACAAAAGCAACATGAGAGAGAAAAAAGTGGGTTCAAACAACTTGTAAAAATGCTACTTTCTACCTAAATCTCTGCATGCTCCAAAATATTAGATTTAGCTATACGAAGCAAAACACTGTCACGAAACGCCCCAAAACACCAAATCAGCAAAGTTGTTCCAAATTGTACATTTTCATCCATTCTTGAAAATAATACTGCGTGACTTTTTGTGAGTTTTGTGATGCAGCTACATAATACTTCTATCAACTTAACTCAAGTAAAGTACCTATGCATACAAACATAATTTTAAGCATACAACATACATATGCATGTAATATATATGTAAATGTAAATGTATGTATATACGTATATATATATATATATATATATATATATATATATATATATATATGAAGTTGGTAGAGGATGATATTGACTATAAACAATGTTACATCATATCTGAATTATTGGGATTGTCACACCATATTTCACACCAGCAGCTTTCAATTAACAGTGTGCATTCACAAGGGATCGGTGCATTTAGGCATTGATAAAAGAGATTTCTTTGCAGCGAGCTGTTTGTACTTTACCGCAATAAGTTGGTCCATGAATAGCTAATCTCCTTTAGGGTAGGCACTTGAACTAGGCGTATTTGGGTATTTGGCAACCTTCCAGTGTAAACACTCAAAGAAAGAGATGTAGCTTTTTCAATTAGCATATCTATGGGACCTTAAGAGAGGTAAAGCCAAAGGTTTCATTCCCTCAATAGCATTGGGGAGAAAAGTTTGAGTACTATGTTAATGGCATTTGGTGATGGCAGTCTGATAGGGTTAACACCTAGATGGTCCTATTTTTTTTTTTCATGTTACCCAAGGTAACGGTTGAATGCGACATCAGATAGCATTCAAGCTCGTAAAATTCAAAATTCCACTAAAAAATATATATATATCAACATTATTCCATTGCCTTAATTTTGAATGGTTCAAAGGAACACTCCACTCCATGCTCCAGCTGGCTTCCTGGAAAAAAAAAAAGTTTTTGCTGGTAAATCATTAAACCTCGACATGAATTTGATGGGATTGATTACATACCTTCTGTGAGAATTAATTTCATGGGAAAGAATTCAGTGAAGGTTTAGGAGCATTCAAGAGACCTGTCTCCAGAAGCACAACTCTGCTTTAGATGCATTGGCTCTCCTGTACACAAACTCCTCCAGGTTCCACCAAATATCAGAATAGCACATGATAATTATAGAAATATGATACACTGTACACACACAACAGATTTGACTACCAGTATATGAATAGTATATGAACAGCGGCGGATCCAGGAATTCCGTAAAGAGGGGGCGCATTTACAAAATTAAAGGGGGGCGCACGCACCCCTCCCCCATTTTTTTCTTTTTTTATTTCTTTTGTTTCAACAAAAAATAATGGGGGGTGTGCGCCCAGTGCGGTCCTCCCTGGATATGCCACTGTATGAATATATATAATGTGAAGAGTTTAATCGCAAATCGAGCTAACTCCATTCTTGTTGAGATATTTGTGATTAAAGCTGCTAAAAAACAAAGAAAATAAGAAAATACAGGATATTTTTAATCATAACTTCTAGAATATTCCTTGTTATGTCACAAGTGAGGTATTACTGGAAAGGTTTAATTTTGCTCTACATGATGATGGACTTACTTTGAAATGTTTAAAAAAGGCACTTAGCTCATTTTGCAATAAAACTCTTCATATATATTTAATTTATATATTATCCTATACATTTATTTAGTTGTTTTTTTTTTTCTTGGGGGGAGGTATACACCAATGATGCCAGAAAGGGATGCAAAGGAGATGTGTGTGTGTGTGCGTGCCTGTGTGTGTGTGTGTGTGTATGTGTGTGTGTTGGGGGGGGGGGGGGGGGGGACAATAGGGACAACACTATTCCTCAAGATACCAGAGAAATGCAAGGCTCAAGACAGCCTCATGTGAGCAGGTATAACAGTGTGTGGTTGTGAAGGCTGGAGCCTAGAATACATATGTATTATCATACTGTATTAGTTCTTTCCTCCTTTTTTTGAGGTTTTTCTTTTTCTTCTGTTTTTGATGTGGCGTAAACAAGGAAGTAACAAACTAAACATTGGTGATGGCAACTATTTGTGGAAGCAAAGAAAAAAATGAATTTTTCAAAGCCTTGACTCCCATCCTAACATGAAGTGCGCAGGAAGTGTATTCCTTTTGAAGACCAAACACAGGGAACTTTTTTTCTGTTATGGCTCCATTTCATTTCGCAAGAGAACAACTTCCTTCCTGCATGAAATGTGTGTTGTTTGCTGCTAGCTGGATGGGAAGGACTTGTGTAGTCACGTGCCCACTGCTGGTCCAGATGGAGACACTGGCAATAAATTTATCAATATTCAACAGGTCGTTTGACTTGATTCACATTCATGCTTATTTTCTCATCTATTTTTTTTTTTTTTTTTTTGGGGGGGGGGGGGGGGGGCTGAGGATCCAGTCATAAGATTCATGTGTATATGACCCATGTTGTCCTCTCCAAAATCTGTCAAAAATATAATTATCTTATTGGCCAAGTGTATCAACTTCACCCACACATACATTGCATCGTATAGTTATAGCCAGTTCATTTTAGAAAATAAATTGATAATTTTTTTTTTTTTTTAATTTACGGTCTCTTGACACCGACAATCTCAAGGTCTAGTTTTTATTTTATGAAAGTTTAGTTCTGTCATTCTGTGATAAGTTATTACAGCTTTGAACTAGCTATTGCACCACGTAGTGCTCAGAATCTGGACAGGAACTGGAGAGTTACCCATCACTAGAACCGTCTAAAATTTGGAGATATCATTCAACATTACCATCTAACATGCTTCATTGTACCACCTTTTGCACTTTGGCTACCAAAACATGGTCTCCTCTGGGCAGACTCTGTTTGCAGACTCAAATTTCGCTGTTACCACGTACTACATAGTATAAACCGTTATGGTCGTGTACAGATATTTTCGCGAATGAGGTCACGGACATTTTCTCTATTTTGACACACTATCATAAGTACATTAACCCTATTCTGACTGGGGGGGGGGGGTCAAATTGACATTTCGCGCCATGATTCCGCAACGCGCAAAGATTTTGCCGCGTTGTTTCATGACTTTTTTCATTGAAGTCTCCCAAATATTTCGAGACCAAATTTGCGACGTCCAGGTACACTGTTCTGAAGTTACGTAATGTTTTGCATATGCATGTCGACCTGAAAACAGCTCAAATTCATGATATCGTGTGCAAATCCAATGCAAATTGTGTTTTTTTGCTAAATTGATATAAATTAGATTATTTCAACTTTTATCCATTGAAATTAATCAATTCTAATGTAGATAAGTTTGAAAAAGTGCCTGCAACAAATTTTGGCAAAAAAACAATAGAAAACAAAAGGTCGAAAAAACAATAAAATACATCAGAAATTAACAAAACAATCAAAAACAAAAGAAACTGATTTTGATTGTGCCATTTTTTTACAAGAAAAGTGTTTGATGTGTCTTGAGGAACTGACACAAAAATTTAGCAATCGTTCAGTCTTTTTAATGTAGTTATAGGTGAAAATATGATTTCACGCGTAAATTTACATAACTAATTTACTAAAAATAGAAAGCCAATATTTTTCTATTGTATGACCACAATCGGCAGCCGAGATCTGAAGGGGGTCAAATTGACACCCCCCCCCCCCCCCCCCCAAAAAAAAAAAAAAAAATAGCCCAGTTAAAATAGGGTTAAAGGTCTTGTTTACCTTTGGGAGCAGTGATTTAAAAAATTTTCAAGATATCACATTTGATGCATATGTGTAGGTCTGTTGTATCAAAAAACATCCTACCATATAAATTTTTCCCAGTAAAGCCTAAAATATAAGGAGATATCAGTACTTTTGCTCAATTAACCGTAACTGTAGACGGCTTAGTCCGGAAACATTATTATTGTAACTATTGTTCACATTTTGTATTGAACAATACTTAACATCAATAGAAGATTTAGGCTTCTACTAACCTTTACTGACTTAACATTGATTATACGGATTCAAATGTTTTCAGGGGTTGTTTCCATCCCTAACTCACATTTTAAAACTATCTTAAAGCACTAATGCTAGGTTTTTTGTTTCATCTGCAAATGGTAAATTGTGCCTTTAATGCCCGTCAATTCAAGATTTTTCATGTGTCATTAATTTCGCAGACCAACAGTGATTCACAAAATTCCTGAAAATAACAGGTTATACATTGTACAGTAACTACAATGTACATTACTGTGAACATCTTCTTGTCCGTGAAAAAAAAGAAGTATGGTTGATACACTAGTACATGCATGTACCGTGCTTCAGACATGTGCGACTATGCAGCTCAGCTATTGAAGTCTCAAAGCATCGTTCAGCAGCCCCCTCAAAGGGCAGACTGCAAAGAAAATTGTCATTTTTGTAGACTGCAAGTACACTGTAGTGAAGTCTCAGAAAGTCTTGAGCAGTTGGATGATCAAAGTGAATGGCTCTGTGATCACGTTTTACAGTCATAAACACGTATGAAATATATGGCACATACATGTACTTAGACATTCACTTGGCCACATAAGTAATTTTGAGGGCATCATGAATCGACGCAAGTCAACATGTACTTGCATTATATACATTGCATTTCCTTTGCCACTCCAATGGTATTACAAATGTACTGTGAAACCAGAAATTTTCGCATGCATGAGATCTTCATGAATTTCCCTAGGAGTTAAGATATGCGAAACTAAAATGCATGCGCAACTTCTTTATCTACACTATATGCATTGAATGCCAGTAGCACTAGCAATTTGTCAAAATTTTGTGCCACGATATTTCTGGTTTTACAGTTCATGTATTTCCACTCAAGAGGGCCTTGTCTTTTTGTTTGTTCGTTTGGTTGTTTGTTTGTTTGGTTGTTATAACAGTATTTTGTTTGTCTCTTTGTTTACCTATCTGTTTGTTTGAGTATAAGTTGGAATGCAAAATAATGTTAAGACAACATAAATAATCCGACTTGTACTGTATAAACTTTTTGAAGTGCAATTCCACATCATGTTCAAGTTGACTTCCAGACAAAAGTAAGATCAGATAGAACAGAATGATACAGGTTTCATCAAAGAAAATCAAAAGATATTTTGATCTTTTACATGTTTTCAAGGACAGTGCTAACAGGAACACTCTCGTCAAAACAAGTAGGGGTGATGTCTTGCTGTCGCATAATTCGCCCATTGGTTTATTTGCAAACATCACAAAAATGAACTCATGTTTTTGAACAGTAATTTCAGTACCTGCAATCCCCTTCCCTAACAATTAAAAAAAAGACTACGTTGCCAGGATATTGCAAAACAAAAAGAACTTATCCCAAGCATACATCTCATCTGTGTACAAGTCAATGGGAGAATTGTGAGGGGAGGACATCAACTCTTCCAGGGTGGTATGAAACTGCTCCAGATAACACTTACATAAAAACATGTGAAACTTCAAAATTTCATAACTTTTATATTCAGTGCCCAAATTCTCTCTACAAATTGGTTCATCTGATTTTGTTCTATTTGTAAAATCCAACTTGAACATTGAAGTTGTAGAATTGCACTCCAATTACAATCACAGCTGCATGGAAAGAGGACAAAAGAACAAGACCAATGCAACAACCACTATTCTTTTTCACGTTTTTAATTTACTTTTTCACTGAAGCAAACTTCACATTTTTTCTAGACTGGTTCGAATGTACTTTTTCACTGAAGCAAACTTCACATTTTTTTCTAGACTGGTTCGACAAGCTGGATGGTGGTTTCAACAGCTAAAGAGTTTCAGAAGAGATGTGTAATTCAGTGAACTTGCCTCCCATAGGCAATGCAGATGGAATGGGTTGAATTCAGAGGAATGCCCTTAACTTTGATGAGGCTGATGGGAAGTACAGCGGAGTTCAGTACTAGAAAGCATGAAGTTTAAGCGTGCATTGTGATGTCATAGGCATTAACTTGTTTCATCATCGTGTATCAAGCCTGTTTCCATCTCGAATAGTTGCGTTGGTACGGGGTGGAAAAGAAAAAAGCTTGATACAAAGGATGATGAAACCATCATGACGGGACAGGGGGAAAAGCCCCTACAAAGCTGTGATGGAAAGCTTGGACTAAGATCTAGGTCCTGCCATGAAGGTCCTGGGCTAACTTTGGCCCTATTGTGTGGACTCTCTCTCTCTAGGCCTCCAGCTTGGCCTTGGGCTGGCCCTTGGCCGTCTTGGCCAGATGGTCGGTGAACTCCTGGTAGGGGGACTTGGTGAAGACAGTCTCCTTCCACATATCAGGGGTCAGGTAGCTGTAGGTCTTTGAGATGGCCTCAAATGTGGCCTTGGCTGTAAGACAGAAAGTATGACGTGACCATAATAATTCTATTATCACTACACTTAGGCTGCCAGAAACAGCCCTACCACATTATCTTTGTGCATTGGTACCCGACCATACAATTTCTATGACCATGCTGCATTTTCTTTTTCACCCCGTCACAAGCAAATACAATGTTCCCAAAATCTCTTTTCAAGCATCTTTAAGTTACAACACCTAAATTACAGGAGTAGACATGTGCTAACTTTATCAAGATCCTCTGATAAACATAATTAAACTTATGCTACCTACATTAGCCATATAACTTGTTATAAGAATGGTCCACCAGAGAAATGATAGTTTCAATTGAGTCTGCAGAAAAGGGTTAGCCACTGAATTCATATTTCAGTTACGTGAAGGATATGGCTTCTTCAATTCAAGTTCTAGCAACTGTGGATGTAGGCGGAATCTATGGCACTTACCAAAGTTGCCCAGGGTAGCGGTCTGTCCGCTGGCGCTGGTGTAGCAATCCTCAATACCAGCCATCTGGAGCAGCTTCTTGGGTACGGGGGCGCTGACGATACCAGTACCACGGGGTGCGGGGATCAAACGCACCAGAACACTGCCACACTTCCCTGTGACCTGCCAGAGAAGAAACAAGGATCAAGTTTAGCATAATGACTCTCCTGGGTGGCAAAAAGAAGGGTTACAAGAGGTGAGGTTTTGTTTGTTTGTTTTTTGACAAACATTTTTTTTCCAATTTATTGTCTTTTGCTGTAATGCAAAGGAGCAATCATAAAGGCGGGTCGTTACCGACCAATTTTCATCCTTTCTCTCACTCATAAAAATATTTTTTGAATATGAAAACTTCAGCGATAACACCTATAAACCCACTGTTAATACATGTAATAGTATAATTCCCAAAGTAGCAAATAACACAGGAAAAGGGTGCTTTATTTTACACTGAAATTCATCCTCTTTAATGCTTGCAAATGCTTGCTCATAAAAAAAGAAAGAATTTGACAACCAATTTATGACTCTCATGTTTCTTCACTTTTGTCTTTGCCTTTGTCAACTGTCTTTAGAAATTCTGTGACTAAACTTGCTATCAAACTTGTGCACATTTATGAATGACTAAAAAAATTCTGGGAGTGGACCGAGTCCAGCTTATTTATGGTCCACAATCGATACAAAGACATTCATCAACTTTCGGCGTAAATCCTTGGATTAGCCTAAGAAAATTAACAAAACAGACGGCAAGCTAACCTTTGATAAATGTTTGAGACCTGTTTGGCATTTAACTGCATCTGGGCCCGTTTCATAAAAACTTGATATGAGCAACTCCTGCTGGAAAGAAATTGCCATGGTAACAACAAGAATTCAGTTTCCTGATTGGCTGTTGCTATGGGAAGTTGCCATTCCAGCAGGAGTTGCCATCCTACCATTTTTTATGAAATGGTGCCCTGATGTTACACTGACTCCTTGGGCCATTTTCTCACCTTGCAGGGAACGGTATGGGGCTTGCCGATCTTGTTGCCCCAGTAGCCTCGTCTGACGGGGATGATGGAGAGTTTGGCCAGGATGATGGCGCCTCGGATGGCCGTGGCAACTTCCTTGGAGCACTTGACTCCAAGACCGATGTGGCCATTGTAGTCACCAATAGCCACAAAGGCCTACACAGAAATAGAGGAAAGAGTACTTCAGTCTAAAGCATCTGCATTACTTTACTCAGACAGGACTTAGGTTTGTTTTGTTTTGCTTTGGGTTTTTTTTTTTTAATGCTACGTAGTAAGGTATTCAGAGCATATATCCTCTTTCCAACTGATACAACAAACATAATCGGTCAGATTATATATTTCTCCCACTGCTCGATTCTACTCATTTATCATTGCTTTCTACACAAGTAGAAATCTAGCTTCCAACTCGTGAAGGTATATTCTGAAATAGAATATTTTCCTCTTTTTTTTTTCTTCTTTTCTTTTGCTGTGTTCTCTATATCACACAATGGTCTCCCTTCTTTCAATCCCCGTTAGCAATTTGAGCTCAGTTAGTCATGCACAATACAGACACTATCGTCGCTAGATCCTGTCACTTCTCTATCAGCTCCTGCCAGAAAAGAGATGCTGTTTCGAGACAGGCATTGGTCAGCCTTTGAAGAACTATCTCTATGGTCTTTATCTTTCACTCCCTACATGAAAAGCAATGATGCCCCCACAGAAAAACTGGACTGCTGACCTTAAACCTGGTGCGCTGACCGGCACGCGTCTGCTTCTGGACAGGCATGATCTTGAGAACCTCATCCTTGAGGGCGGGGCCAAGGAAGAAGTCGATGATCTCAAACTCCTTGATGGGCAAAGAGAAGAGGTAGATCTCCTCCAAAGACTTGATCTTCAGGTCTGCAAGTAGTAGACAACAGATTGGCATATGACATGTGGTGAATCAAGGAATGTAATCTTATTTCAATGTAGATGAGGGTATTTTTTTTCCCCAAGTTAGCAGTAGTTTGCTAAAGCTATTTAGTTGGACAAAAAAGAAGAAGATATAAATAAATAAATAAATAAATGAGCATTGTTTCCAGCAGCAAAATTTCCTCAGAAATCAAGAGGATCTCAAAGTGTATATCACTTCCACATTACAGCAGGCCTCACTCTAATCACCTACATATGGGCAACTACTGCTAATACAATAACAAAATCATCACAACCAGCAGTTTTCACTCGTTACATCAAAATTTTATTACAGCCAAGTCAAGTACATCAGTTATATCAATGATAATATGAGGACCTGAAGTTTCACTTCATTGTAACAAGAATTTCGTTATATAAGGATATTTGTTATAATATGGGTGCACTGTTGGATATTCAACTTCCAGAGATCTCAAAGCGTGCTGTCAAAAAAGAATTAAAATAATTAGAAAGGTATGGTAATGAAAAACTTCAGCATCAGTCAGTCACCCATTGAATGGTGACTTCATGCCTCACCTTTCACAAGTCTGCCCAGCTTGGTGACAGGCATCCATTCCTTGTCTTCTGGCTTGCCTCTTCCACGGCCGCGACCCCGTCCACGACCGCGCCCACGGCCTCGGCCCCTCCCGCCAGACCCAAATCCGCCACGGAAACCGCCTCGACTACCACCGGCTGGTGCTGCTGCTGCGTCCGCCATTGCTGTTTCACAAAGTCAATCAATGTGAATGAGACAAAAGCACACAAACAAAATAAAATTAGCATGGACTGACAAAGCAGTTCACTCGGTTCCAATGATCATGCATCCCATGCATGGGGGTGTGGTTCTAAATTCTGTCAGTAATAGACACTTAGAAATGCCAATGACGAAAAGATCAGTGTAATCACAAAATCAAAACTGGACTCTCATGAGATTGTGACTGCTTCAATGAATGCTATCTTACATGGTATTCCACAGTGACAATGACGGGTCACTTAACATCTTGATAATCTACTGAAAGCATTACCTACACTGTTTGTGGTAGGTCTATGACATCTCTAATAGAAAACAACATTCACTTGCCTTGAAAATATAAATAAATTTTCCTCTGACATGAATAATACTCTTTACGTTTATCATTTCAAGAGCAGTTTACTGGTAGAATGTACACCAAAATTACAACCCTTATTATTTACTACCCAGTAACACTAGAAATCTACTAGAAACGTTCTACTACTGTGTAGGCATATTTGAGTGTCCGGCACATAACCATAGCTAACATTTGTGTATATTTTATTCACACTACATTACTGAAATTCTATGAAATCCCGCTCACATACGGAAAAAATGCTGAAGATTCAAATGGAACCACTACCAAATTCAGTGATCAATACCAAAACTTTGTAGCTATCATTTTCAAATGTGAACGATGTCATTTAGTTGTGCTCAAAGGAAGGAGCCTGCTGCACCTCGTCACCCCGCGCCCAATACACAAAGCAAAAACTGAGACATGCGCGGGGGGAACATGGTGATACTTCAAACACTTATTCCTACAGGTCTATAATCTTCAGATTTTCAAAAAAAAAAACCGGGCTAGTCTTCACCTCACTTTGCTTGGTTGTGGTAACCCTCCTAAGTTTCAAGCGTACTGCACACAATCCCGCGCATACTTCTTTTTTTTTTGGAGGGGGGCTCGATACGAGCCCCCTTTCTTGTCTTTTTTTTTGTACTGGATTCTATGCATATAGAGACCTGTCTACGATAGTAGGATTACATAGGATGTCACCACTTCGCCCCCCCCCCCCCCCCCCCCCCCCCCCCCCATGGCACTAGACAAAAAAAAAATGAAAACTTGTGCGGGTGCGGCAAGGCCTTTCCGCTTTTGGCCTGAAGACTTTTTTTTTTTGCATGTTTGCTATGAAACCCAGAAGTGGCATGGCTGAATAAGTAGATTTATAAAAAAAAAGTGCCCCCCCCCCACTTTTGAAAACATGGGCGTGGCACACCAGCCATGTTTTTGATACATACTGCTTAATTTTTTTCTTCAATCTTTTCTGGTGTGTGCGCCCTTGCTGGCAACACCTCTTTTGCCTCCTCCAAGGAGTCCAATTCAATCATACGAAAAAAGATAGGACTGTGCTGTAAAAGCATAAATTTAGCCCTCTAAATCTAGCCCAGGATTGCCTGTATGGCTCTGAATTTACTTAGTAGAAGCACTTTCTGAAAACACCACTCGAGCCAACCAACTTTCGATTCTATAACATTCATAACGTATGTACTAAAGTGTCTTGCAGTGTTGGTGCAATATCCAAACTTCGTTTCTTCCATCCCCAGCAGTATACCCTAGTTACTTTATACAATGCAATTGTTATGCCATATTTGATGTATTGCAATATTGCTTGGGGACACACGTTTAGGACTATGTACAAAAGTTGTATGTTCTTCAAAAGAAAGTTGTCAGGTACATAACAAATTCAAACTGTAGATCACCTAGTACTCCTTTGTTTTTGCAGCTACATATTTTGCCGTTTGATGAAATGGTTTCTCTTCAATGCTTTATATTTATGTTTAAATGTCGATCTCTCCAATATACATTTTTGTCCGATGTGTCTGTGGAAAATTCTTCCATCCATCGTTATAATACTCGCCAGAGTAACCTCATCCATCAGCCATATGCAAGAACACAAACTACCTTCATTCAGAATAGTCTGTGCTAAAGAGTGGAATAAGTTGCCCCGTAATATAATCAATTCCACTACACCGTCTGGATTCAAAATTTTGTGTAAGACACCTTTTCAACAGATTGAAATTAGGTACATGAATGTAGAAAATGAGAGGAGGTAGCCATGTGTGAAGTGTGCATGCATGTGTGCATGTGTGTAAGCATGCGTGCATGTGTGCGTGTGTGCGTGTGTTGTGTTGTGTATGGGGGAGGTGGTACACGTGTATGGTTGGTGTTCAACACACTGACCGTGTCTATAGAAACCGACCGCGCTCTATAATGGCATTGCACGTACAGAAAGAAAATGTACGCATGGGACTACGCGCAATGGTGTTCGATTCTTCACTGGGCTACGCTACCGAGTAAAATGAGGCGAAAACAAGTAAGTATTCCCTCTAAATTACCGAAATTTAGCAAAATTGAATAAGATCTATCGTGTAACTACATATAACTAGGCCTACCTTTGCTGACTCGTTATATGTAGAGTATCCTTCCGTAATAAATTTGACGATTTTGACCGCAAAATTGTCATTATGCCGCTCTCTCAAACTCCGCCACTTGTACGATCATGCACACACGTTACACATACACACGACGTAATCATTTTGTCGCCCGCTACGACCGTACGAGTTGAAGCAGAAACGAGAAATGAATGTGAAAAAAACAAACCGACTCCTCTAATTTATTTCAATTATATTTTACGATGAAAAGTTTCCTCATGAAAATCAATTCAAATTCGGCAAACAGTCCTTCAAAAGTAATATCGAAGGATTCAAAATATATTCAAATATCATTGGGGAAAAAATGACGGCTAGAAAAAAACAGCAGCTTGTCGAAAGAATGCATTTAAGTGCGCTTTATACGAACTGTTAGGGTGGTCGGTTTACAGGGCAACTGAGTGCAGAAAAAATGACACCCCACGCGTTCGAAGCCACCATCTAGAGCGCGTACCTCAGGTCGCATTTTCAGTGCGCGCTTGTAAATCCAGAGTATTTCCTCCACACGCGAGTAAAATTTCAGGCACATTGTGAGATTTTTCATGTTTCTATTGATAGAAAAACGTTAGGTGGTCGGTGTGATGAACATCCAACCATACTTGTCTGCATTTATGGCATTTATTATGTTGTACAATTGGTACATATGTAACTTATAGAAATCTACTCCATGTAAATATGCTACACCTTGCCATATACTGACAAAGTTAGTGTATCTTGTGTAAAGCCTAACGTTAGCCTAAACTTAGAGGACAAGCTCACCTTCATAAACATAAGGATTGAGAGAATGCAACAATAAAATTATTAGTAGAACACATCAGTGAAAGTTTGAGGAAAATTGGACAATCGATGCAAAAGTTATGAATTTTTAAAATTTTTGTGTTGGAACCGCTGGATGAGGAGACTACTACAGCTTGTGAGTCATATGCGTACAACAGTATAAAGAAAATGTAAAAGAAAATTCAACATATTTTCACTTTTTCGCGTAATAGAAGAGCACTTGGTTTGCCTGTTTCTAAAGGCAGGGGGAATAATATTATTACCCATAACATTTGTCGGTAACGAGTCAGGGGAATGTGTAGAGCCCTACTTTTTTCAAAAGATGGAATTTTGTGAAATTCTCTTTATATTTTCCTTTAGCCCGACCAGACACTGTTACGCTATGCGAAAACAGACGAACCATGTAGAATCTACAGCGACTGGGCTGTGTATAGACCTAGTTGATTTTCCTTATATTGTTGTACGCATGTGACATCTAAGTTATTCATACACTGCAGTAGTCTTCTCATCCAGCGGTTACTGCACAAAAACTTCAAAAATTCATAACTTTTGAACGGATTATCTGATTTTCCTCAAACTTTCAATGATGTGTTCTACTATCTTATTGCTACATTCTCTCAATCCTTATGTTTATGAAGGTGAACTTGTCCTTTAAAGCCAGGGCCAGCAGGGGCCCCGACCACAACTGAAATAAAACAAGCTGTGCTTCACAGCCGGGACACTCTCACTGGCTGGGGTCCCAAACCTATCATTCTGAATTTTTGCAGTTGCCATAGAAACGGTCTATGTCTTGTAGTAACAATTTGCTATGTTTGATTTGGTTTGAATAAACTAAACTGAACTGAACTGAACTGAACATAGGCCATGTCACCACGGACTATCGACCAGCAGCATGACATTATACACACACATTCCCCACTGCACTACCCCTAGTCACTACCATTGATTGTCATTACCCGTCGCACATAGCTAGACCAGTGCACTGGTAGACCCTATGCTGAAAACATCCAAGCCCGTGTCCTCCTTCATATCACCAATTCATGACACACAATACAATCGAAAAGTTATATGATTCCCCCAAAATATGGCAAAACCCGCACACCATTATGTTCTTCATAGTTTTAAGATCATGTTCGTGTAGTTTAAAGGACACTGTCTACACGGATTGACTAGATATTTGAGGATTTTGTAGCATTTTTAGATCCTCTCGTCTACCTACGTGATAATTTCTGTTGTAAAGAACGATACTTGTACTCCAGAGGGCGCTCTTTCACTCATTTGATATCGCGCAGAGCACTATGAAAGAACATACTAAATTCTAAGAGGAATTCAATGTTTATTTCATGAAGATCGGTTTTGAAATGGCTGAGATATAGAAACATGTCCTTTGTTGGGACCACTCTCTTCGTTTTACCTTTACTGTAAATATAATTTTCTCCCCTCCCTCTCCCTCTCTCTCTCTCTCTCTCCCTCTCTCCCCCTCTTTCTCTTTATTTGATATCTCAGCCATTTATAAACATGATTTTCATCAAACCTATATATTCCTCTTCGAATTGTAGACCCCTGTGCTCCCCAATATTCATGTATTTTATGGTTTCTAATTACGACTCCCAAAAAGTCAAGGCCTGAATCTCCACAGAACTGGCGGAACGGGAGGGGGGGGGAGCCCCCCCCCCCCCCCACACACACACACACGTGTACACACTTTTTGCACCATACATAGGGTATAACTTTGCCTCCCCCCTCCCCCACCCCACCGGCCTCCACTTTTTTTGCACCATAGGACCAGTCCTACATAGGAATAGGCCTACACAGGGTGTCGCTTCTTTGCCCCCCCCCCCCCACCCACACCTTTTTTTTTTCTTCTTTTTTTTTCTTTTTTTAACCCCAGAAGTGGCACTAGAAATATGGAACCTTGAATTGTGAGCGCATTATTTAGTGCCTTTTTTTTGGAGCATTTCCCCTCCCCCCCCCCCTTTTTTTTTCTTGGTCAGCTTAAAACCCCGGCAGTGGCACACACGTTGCGCTGAAGGCCTTTGTGTGTGTGTGTGTTAGCTGCTGAAACCGGGAAGTGCCCCCCCCCCCCCACTTTGATAACTTGGCGCCGGCCATGCCCCATCTTAACCAAAACTGTATCATAAAGGCTTTATAAATCTGTATAAGTGTATCGTCAGCTTGATGTAAATAGAAAACAGATGGTATGACCATAGCTATGACTACCGCCACACGTACACAATAGGCCTACGGGGCCGGCGGAACCACTTTTTTTTTCTTCTTCTCCTTCTTCTTCTTCTTCTTCTTTTGCACAATTAGTAGGGCCTACACTTTGGGCCATCGACTTTTGGGCCACCACTTTGGGCCCATTCCCCCCCCCCCCCCCCCCCACACACACACACTTTTTTTCACCCCGGAAGTGGCACCAGAAAAAAAAAAAACATATGGAAATGGTGTGGTTTTTTTTTTTTTAAGTGCATGGTGTAATCTCTTTGATGCACACCAAAGAGATTTTATAGGGTGGTGTAATATTATTATCCCTTTGATGCACACACGTACATACGCACAAACGAGCATAAACATGTACATGCTATTCGAGCAGATGTAATCATGTCTTCAAGCATTATGGACACTCAAAAAAAAAAATGCTTTGTTTGGTTTGGCTTGCCAAATCGCTGTGTGTCATTTTGTGACGATGACAAGACCCTTTAGGGCTTTTTACACTTGTAAATTTTTGCTTAGCCCCGGACCAACGGTGGGGCTAAGGGGGGCCTTAGCCCCACCGTTGGTACGGGACTATCCTTTATAGCCCACTTTCTGTTTACACTCGTTTTTGCCAAAGTGGGCTAGCCCCACCGATAGTACGGTACTATCTGGCCCTGCAAAATAGCAGGGGTTAGCACCGCAATTGCGGTGCCAAGCAAGTGAGTGTAAACAGAACGAAAAAATAATCCTGGGCTAAGCGACGGAGACGAAGTGCGACCCTCACTGACCAATCAGAAACGAGGTTATCAAGTGCTGCCGGTGCGTGCGTGTACGCATACAGTACACAGCGTAATTATGAATATTCATGTGGTTTGGAAAGTCCGGGGCTAAGAAATATGAGTGTAAAAAGGTTAGTTTTCTCCTTAGCCCCGGACAAGAGATAGTACGGGACTAATTGGCGAGTGTAAAAAGCTGAAAAAATTGGTACGGGACTAACGATAGTCCTGGGTCAGAGAAAGTCCGGGGTTAAGAAACACAAGTGTAAAAAGCCCTTGATGATGATCATGTGGCGGATCCAGGAGGGGGCGCGCCGAGTGGGCGCGCCCCCTTTATTTTTTGTTAAAACAAAATAAATCAAAAAGAAAAAACGGGGCGTGCGCCCCACCCCTTTAATTTTGTAAAGGCACCCCTCTTTACGAAATTCCTGGATCCGCCCATGCATTCAATGATGATGATGATGATGATATAGGCCTAATGATAGTGATGATGACAATGATGATCATGATGATGGTAAGAATGATGACGATGATGATGATGATGATGACGATGATAACGATGATGACGATGATGATGATGATGATGATGATGATGATGATGATGATATAATGATGATGATGATGATGATGATGATGATGACATGTTCTCGAGCTATTGTTTTCGCGATTTAAAACCGCGGCCCACAGCGCGATCCACGAAATTCACGAAAATTAAACCCTCACGAAAAAAGATCCTAGGATCTTTGCGCAATACGGATGTACGTTCATTATCTGTATAAAAACAGTACGTACATGTAAAGTGTATGTACATTGATTGTACACTGAGTACAGTATATCAGCGAGAGAGCGGATCGAAGAAACAATGGCTGCGATTGGAAAGAGCGTATTTTCACTGATGAGGCACTCAGCGGGCCTATGTAATACAAGCCAAAGGGTATGTTGATTTCATGAGATGGGCTGTCATGGTTCTCCCAGGAAAAAACGTGGTCCCATTTGATTTGGCATTACTTTTTGTGTAAAAGAAAACATACAGCAGCAGCAGTTGTATGGGTGTGTAGCTATCCATCGACACAGTCCCGTGTACTGTATTTAGTGTTAGTTATTGCAAAGCGTGCCTCTCAACCTTTTTTGAATACTGTCCCTGAGTCCGACGTAAATTAGTTACAAAAGTGTAGGTCTTTGGCTTGGCCTACATATTGACCCCGTCTACTTGATGTACATCTAGGCAACCTATATAGTGCATGCCCTATATAGATTATTTGTAACAGTACGTGGTAAATGTTGTGTTTGGTTGGTTTTTTTTTTCAGGTAGAGTTCTACCAGTCTACAGTACCATATACCAGTACTTAGGTCGATACGTACTAAATTTACTCTACGGTAGTAGCACGGCTAGTGTAGTTAGTAAAGTAGTTTACACTCGAGTCTAACCATATACTAACGTTAGATCTATGTCTACACACGCAGTAGTTTGGCAAGGAAAGACGAAATCAGCTTGCGATAATTTCAGTTCCTAGAATCTAGACGTTTTTTCTAATTCACAACATTGGAAAAATACATCAAAAGTGTGATTCAGACAATGCAGTGTCAGTTTGTTTGTTTGTTCACTTCCATCTGAGAAGATGGCTGGCTGGGTAGCCCATATAAATATTCAGCTACGTTAAGCTGGTCTTCCACGGGGTCCAGTTGGATGTGAGGTGGCGGTGGCACCACTTCACCGGGTTAAACACCCTACTCTTTTTTTTCTTCTTCTTCCTGTTCAGTACAGTCCACCTTTGGTGTATTGTCGTACTGTTGGCAGGCATGGTGTGGAGGTGTTTATGTACAGTGCAGGTTCAAATGACTACATTTTCTAGGGTGCAGCTAAAAACATCCCATTCCCTTCTAGCGGAGTTGAATATCCTGCACCACTTGCTTAAACTGAGCTAAAGTGGTGCAGTTGAAGGTATCCTGGGGCAGAGCATTCCATAGTCTGGTTGTGTCTGGGAAGAAAGTCCTTTGGTAGCTAACAGTTCGTGCATATGGAATAAAGAGCTTGTGAGAGTGTCCGCGGAGTGATGTTGATGAAGAAGGGTGTATGATATCTGGGGGTATGTCAATGAGTGAGTACTTGATGCGGTACAGCATTACTACCTTAAATTGAGCCCTGCGCTCTTGAAGTGTAGGCCAATGTAACTGGTGGAGCATGGCTGCAACACTGCTTGTTCGTCTGTAGTCATTGCAGATGAAGCGAGCATAGCGACGTTGCACCATCTCGAGCTTGTGTATATTGTCTTGAGTGAGCGGGTCCCAAACGGTGCATGCATATTCCATTATGGGGCGTACCAGTGCTTTGTAGCACAACTCCTTTGTGTTTCTTGGACATGACCTGATGTTGCGTTGTAAGAAGGCGCTGGTTGAGTTTGCTTTCTTTGTTATGACATTGATGTGATGGTTCCAGTTCAAGTTTTGAGTGAGATGGACACCAAGATACTTTGCAGTATCAGCTTGATCGAGGATCTGACCATGGATGTTATAGGACTTGATTATCGGACGTCTCTTTTTGGTTACATGAAGAGTTTGGCATTTCTTGGGGTTGAATTGCATGAGCCAGTCTTCCTCCCATTGCTGTAATGAGTCAAGATCCTGTTGTAACTTGACTGTGTCTGCCTCAGACTTGATGTTTTTACGGTACAACATGCAGTCATCTGCAAATAAGCGTACAGTGGTACCAAGTATCTGGAGATATGCATTCTGGTAGGTCGTTGACATATAGAAGAAATAGCAAGGGTCCGAGGACACTACCTTGTGGAACGCCTGAAGTTACATGGCCTGTGGTTGATGAAACTCCTTCTAGGGTGACTTGTTGGGTGCGATTGCGGAGGAAGGCAGAGATCCAGTCATGGGTTTTATCCTGAATGCCATAGAAGTGCAGTTTGTACAGAAGTCTTGAGTGTGGGACCACATCAAACGCCTTGGAGAAATCCAGCAGTAATACATCATGTTGCTGTTTGTCATCAATCCCTTTAGCAAGATCTTGAATAGCCAAGATGAGTTGTGACTCACAGGAGCGTTTTTTTTTCGGAAGCCATGTTGTGCGTTTGATAAGATGTTTTTCTCTTCAAGGTGATTCATTATGCTACTGCTGACAATGTGTTCCAACACTTTGCATGAGATGGAGGTCAGAGAGATCGGCCAATAGTTCTCAGCCTTGTTCCTTTCTCCTTTTTTAAAGACAGGAGCCACATTTGCTTTCCTCCAGTCCTCTGGGATTTCACCTTGGTTCAGTGATGCTTGGAAGAAGATTGTGAAGATGGGGGTCAGCTCCAAAGCAAGCTCTTTCAGCAGTCTAGCTGGGAGTCCATCTGGTCCTGTGGCTTTGTGAGTCTGTAGTCCAGAGAGGAGCTTAAGGACACCAGCTGCTGAGATAGTGATATTTTCCATGGCAGTATGAGGGCTGATGCCTTTGTCCTTGATGTTGTGTAGGTTTTCATTCTTATTGAACACTGAAATGAACTGGTCATTCAGGATCTCAGCTTTGGTATGTCCATCTGTGTATGTTATCCCTTCAGGAGATTTTAAAGGAGCTACTCCAGTACGTTCGCAACGTTTGCTATTGATGAAGCTCCAGAATCGCTTTGGATTACTTTTGGATTCTGGACTTACAATGTCAGTAAGGTAGTTGTTGTATGCTTCCTTACAGGCAATCCTGGTTTGTTTCTTTAAGTTCAGGTATTCCAGAAAGTCCTTCTGCTTTTGGGATTTTCTTGCACGTACGAAGCTGCGTTTCTTCCTTCTGGTGAGCCGCTTCACAGAAGTGGTGATCCAGGGTTGGTTAAATCTGGTGGATGTCATCCTGGATGGGACATGTTTGTCAAGAAGCTGTAGAAGGAACTGTTTAATCTCGGACCACATCTCTGGAACAGGACTGGTTACAGAAAAATTCTCAATGAAGTTCTTCTGAAAGACGACGCAGTCATTTTTCATGTTGCGGAGATCAGCATTTTTCCAGAGGTGTATTTTTCTCTTGACAGGTTTCCTTCTCTTTGGAGAGACATCAGAGTCTACCACAATAATGTCATGATCACTGATTCCTGGGTGGGCAGTACATCTATTCACAAGTGATGGTCTGTTTGAGAGGAACAGATCAAGAGTCTTGTTGTGTCTGGTTGGGAAAGTGACCATCTGCTGAAGACCGCAGTTGCCAATCATTTCAAGGAAGCGATTGCCGATAGCATGAGTATATTGGTTTCCCTCTACTGCTTGGGTGTCCCATTTGATGTCAGGGAGATTCAAGTCACCTCCGAGCCACAAAACAGCATTCTTATGCTTGTTGCAAAGGTTTTCAATTTCATTGCAGAGATCGTCAGTGTACTGAAGAGAGCTTGATGGAGGTCGATACAGTGCTCCAACTATGAGGGTCTTGTTTCCTCTGAGAGGTAGCTCAGTGAATAAAGCTTCACACTCCGATCTGCTTGGTATGTGCCCACAAGTGTATCTCTTGTTAATGGCTATAAGTACACCTCCGTAACCATCAGCACGATCCTTGCGGAAGACGTCATATGTACTGGGAAATATTTCGGAGGTATGAATGCTGTCGTTGAGCGAGGTTTCTGTTCCGATGATGATTCTTTGCGATGAATGAATGAAGCGGGATCTTTTATGTGCATGAGTTGTTGTTACTCTCTCATACACGGGACCTCCATTTTATGTCCTATCCGAGGGACAGAGTATTTTGCCTCTTGCTCGCAGCTAGAGGGGACAGTATGCTTACACACAACATTGCTCAGTCCAGACTCGGGTTCGAATCCGGGCACTTAGGATCGTTAGGCAGACGCGCTACCGATTACTGAGCCAAACTCACCAGTGAACAGGTGAAATTTGACTAGGCTGTGTAGATTTAGAATCTAGGCCTGCATTTAACCATTTTGAGGAAAATTGAACAATTCGTTCAAAATGGTTTAAATTTTCAAAGTTTTGCTGGAATTCAAATGCTGTTATTGCTGGATAAGGAGAATAAAAGGGCAGATATACATGATGTCACAGTAAGGGAAGGATGAAAAAAAAAAGACAGGTCGAAACCAAGAATTCCACAAAATTTCATTTTTTTTTTTAAATGAAAAGCGCACATTCCCCCGCTGCCCTCGAGTCGACTTGTCACTGACATACAAAAAGGGTAATTTGAATAATGAAATAATATTTTCCCCCAACCACAATGTGAAGGAGGTTTATAGTCATGAGCTATTCCTTTATTCTATAAAATCCTAGGCATCCGCGGGCATCACCCTGGACCTTGGGTACATGTTGCAATTGCATCATGGGCTTGAAAAAAAAAAACTAGGGAGAGATTTTTACATTTTTATACATGTGTGCCAGTTTTTGCAGTACATTGCACTTTTTTTTCTCCTTATTTTTTTTTTATTTTTTATTTTTGCACAACTGTAGATGTCAACTTTTTGGTACTTTACCACAAATGAAAGCAGATCTACAAGTGGCACTTAACGTTTCATCTGGATATCCATGAGCTGTGTTGTGAATTATGCACATGAACATGAATATCAGTGACTATGAAATATCAGCCACTTCCACACCAGCAGTGCAGTACAGTATTGAGTATAATGCTGTCATATATCATAGGTAACAACATTCTCTATTTTGTGCTTTTACACATGAAAAGTCTTGGGCTTTAATATGAACAGTGCTGTGGCATGACTGAGCATTTGAAACTGCTTTTAGTCTGGGTAGTTTGATGCACAACTTCTGTCACCAGAAGGAGCTACATTTGTATGCTATTATTGTTTTGTATTTCTTTCTTATTTTATCTTTAATGATTGTGTAGGCGTGCTTTCAGCAGTTTGTCAGGCACAAATGCATCACCGAGACAGGGGGAGTCCTCCCTTCACCATCCACTGTGAGGTTTGGGCTACCAAAGGTCATCACGGTGATATTTCCATTCCTGTACATCGGTGCGACGATCAGCAAAGAGGGAGCAGCATTTCTAGAAGAGTATGACATCTTTGTTCCGGAGGACGATGACTAGATGACTTCATTTCTGCTGATACTCTGCAAGCCTTGGCACGTAGGTAAGGTAATGCTTGTGAAGAGTCATTGATTGGCTAGATTAACCCATTGGATTTGAGGACAGGCTGATTTCGCTATAACACGCATTTCCCATAGACACCTACCCAAGTATACTCGGGACTAGCCTTCAACAGGTTAAGTATAATATCTCAGTACTGTAATGGCTTAAGTGACGTTCCTTAGTACTGTGGATGCCAAACTGCAAGCAGAGTGAGCTGCTTCTATAAATAGAGGAGCCGCACAACTTTGAGATAACAAGGGTTGTTTGCATTAAGGCATTCATTACCTCATCCTCAAAATATTATCGAGAGTAGTGGAAAATTGTATTTACTCTCCTGACAGAAAGGGGGGGAGGGATTTCAGTAGCATAAAATGACGGGTCCTTTGATGGACATTGTCATCATGTTACATTGTACTGCCATCAAACGAAGTCCGTGGGAGCGGTATTTTTTCCGTTGTAACCAAGTCGTTGTTCCGAAATTTTGTTATAACCGAACAGTTTAGAGTACAACATGGTAATTTTGGGACCCAAATTTTGATTTCATTGTAACAATAATTTTGTTATAACCATGTTTGTTATAACGGAAGTGCACTGTATTTAGGTCATGATGCCCATATCATCCCTATTACAAGGAACATGGTCATTTGTCTATACAGTGCAACCCTGTGTGTGTATTTGTGTACCTCATATCTATATGAAATTGATCGATGGTGAAAATGTTGGGGTGAGTGCAACTTGTTAGATTAATATTTGCACTCAAGCATGGTGAGGAGCTATTAGCATTTAATTCATTGTGTATGGTAATTGAATATATTAGAAATATGTCGGCTCAAGGGGCAGGCATCAGTCTTATAGTCCAATTAAAAAGATCTGAGAACAATTTTAGTTTTTCTTTCTTTGTCGTTTCATTTGTCTTACAGTTGCTAAATTTCTTATAAAGAAGCAATGTTACATTTTGTTTCTCTTTGTAGTGTGTCCTGCAAGGGATGGAGAAAGATCACTCAGCTGCACAGATAATGCATCATTGGATGTAGATCACTGTCGAGATGAGGTGCAGTGATGAGGTGGAGGGACACAGAATCTTGGACCATCTTGCAGGAGCATAGGCCGGGAATCGTCTTGTGAATATTTTAGAATATTTATCACAAATTATGCATTGTATTACAGACCTTGGTACTATCTTATCTATCCTCTTCCCAGTAGATTCAATTCATATGCTGGACTGCACTAGAGAGGGTTTAATGAGTAAAGATATCTAGCTGTGAGTTTATTTTTGTGTGTGACAAAAGGCTAATTACCCAGGTATATTGTATTAAATCACACATATTTATAGTGGTTGATGACATTTTGCTTACAAATGAAATAGCTGCATGTATTTATGATTCGTGTAAGTTTCATAATCTATTTCAATTGCAATTAAGTTAGTTCCCTTAGGCTTATACTCATATTTTAAAAAAAATGGGATTACCAAGGAAAATCATAATGTTCCAGGCTAATGTTTTGCACATCAATTATAGTTTTACGTGTGCGACACTTACTGTGCACTATACTAGAAGTGATCTTCAACAAACATCAATAAGTACTGGGGGTATGGATTGTGTCTTTATATAGGCTGCATATATACATGTATTCAAAATGTGACAAAAATCCTCTTGTTGTAATAATATGAAAAAGTAGCTTTGATTTTCACATTTTTAAGTTGGCCAGTGCAGAGATATGTCAGTGCATGCATTTGTGTGTATGTTCTTATTTGTGTTTGTGTTAGTGTGTCTGTCTCTCCTTATGTTTTTGTGTCTATGTTATTGAGCACAATGAGCTTGATCACTGCATGTTAGTCCTCTCATACTTTGAAATTCTGTGTGAATGATTATGAGATATTGGCTACAAAAAAACAAAACAAAAATTAATTTTCCATGTGGCTAATGTTAGAAAGAGCACCTACTGATAGCTAATGATGTCAATGAATGAATGATTTATTGATACTTCATTCATCTTTTCTTCCTTTCATTTGTTTTTAGAATGGATAGCAATTGAGTTGTCTTGCATCCTCTCAAATTTAGTTTTATATTTCTTAGATTCTGTCCTTCTTGATCTGTGACATTCTCCTGTTTTTGATGATATTGCTTTCACTATAATATTGGAATTGCCACGTGGTACACATATAACAGAGTATGCACTGGATGACTGTAAATTGTGTGTGTTGAGAATAAATAAGAAAAGATTTTACCTGTAATTCCATGCACATAATTCTCCTGTTTATTAGCTATGACCTCCTTGTCTTTTCAGCCCTTGTATGACTTTCCTTGTCATATCTTATTTGGTACTTAGCACTGCCATGATCAAGACAACATGGTACAAAATATAAGTTATCACTATCAAACTAGACATGTGTGAGCTTGTGGGTACAGAAGTAGTATGCTGTCTTTATTTGTAGTAAGCGATATAAAGTGCCACAATTTCTTAAAGATGTGTTTTGTACATACGAGCGAGAGTGACTGAAAAAAAAAGAATGGGAAGCACCTGGCAGTAAAGATGATTAAAATTTAATGTAGGAAGTGTCTTCGATGGAAGGGTGGTACAATGCACTGTACTGCGCAATTTGCTGGTTAGCAGATGTGTGTTCTAAAAGTGGATTGTGAGAGGGGGACAAGTACAATACATTGTAGTATGTGGAGGAAGGATGTGACAGAGCAGTACAGAATACAGTATGTCCCCAAAAAAATTACAATCAGATTTTTGCATTGATAACACCCAATATGATTAAATTGTCTAAATGCTACTTCAGGGTCTTAAAATATAACGTTTTAGCTCTATTTTGCTGAAATCCCCATTCAATTTGGTTAAGCGGTCACAGAGAAATGTGGATTGTTGTAAAGCATGTTGTGAGTCTGATCTTCCAAGTTTATCACTTCGATGATCTTGTGCGTGACTACAATAGACAGAACTTGGAGGGAGGGGATCCCCGACATCCTCTACAAAATTCCTCATTTCTCTTTGACCACTGAATGGGGTTTTCTGTAAGATGTGGTCATTGATTTATAGTTTCATACCCTGGATTTGTATTTAGATTGATTCAATATTTTTAAAGATATCATTGCGGAGGGTCCCGTTGTAATTTTTTTGGGGGGACATACGGTACTTACTATAGCAAGTCACAATGAGAGCTGTCGTGAAGGTACATTTGTAGTACACGTACAGTATTAGGGTTTGGTACGGAGTGCCATGAGTAGCAGCAAGGGATGTGAGAGTGAAAAGGTGGCATTTCATTTCGTCTTGAATAGGAATTTAGTGTTTTTTATTATTGATTAATTACATAATATTGGTGTGTGGGAGTGTATAATGCATTTTATCTACTTATACTATTTGTTCACTCTTTCTTGTTTGTGTTATTGCTGAGCCACTGCTTACACTCAGCTTAGTCTTCATGGACTTGCATACATCAGGCCACTGGCTAACATGCATTCTAACACTCACACAGTCACACACACACACCCACACACACACACACACACACACACACACCCTTACACACAGACAAACAAACACACAAACATGCTTATTCAAAGTAACACTAGAAGACAAGTGCACAGATAAATCCCTCCCACCAATGTCCCCGCTGACACCGACAATTACATTGCACAAGATACTACATGTAGTGGTATTTTAGATTAGTGGCATACATATATTGTAGTAGTAAGGGTTCATAAGTCCGAGCTATTTATACTGTACTGAAAAGTACCCAGCCAGAATGCCTTGCGGTCATACTAGGAAGTAGGATGCGATGACATTGTCTGAAAGCCGTCGTATGAGGGAGCTTTCCATGATCGAACGACAGACAAGTGCCGTCGAACGACATTTTTTCTTGCACAAATTCTTCACTGAACACCAGTCCTTCCGTTGCCTCCTTCTCGTGGCTGCTAGATGCCTTTTATTAAAGGCAAAACAAAACGGAGTGTAGGTCCGTGATACCATCGTTGTACTTGTATTTGTATTCGTTCTTGCCTTTGAAAGGCATGCACCCTTTTTGGTTTCATGACTTATATAGTGGATTATTTCGGTCTTCAGCTGAGGGTGGTGTCGAAAGCCCGGGTCGAAAGCTTGCCCGTCGTCTTCACTTCAACCTGCCTTCATCGCCAATCTATAGTGTGCTCCCGTTATAACGTGCGCACGGTTATAGCGAGATTTCATTACAACAAAATTTTATTAAAACGAATAAAAAAAAATTCAGGTCCCAAAATTATTATCTACACATCTTTACACATCTTTATCCTTATACATTCTTTATTAGTTCGACTATATAACGAAATTTTGATGTAACGAGAAAAGCAATGCTGGCCCCGGGGAATTCGTTATAGCGGAGTCGCCTGTAAGACTAAGAAGATAGGCTTGTCTAGTTGACTTCCTATGACTTGGCTTATATCTCTTCCCGCCTCTCTGGTTTATCGTCGTGTCCAAGTGAAGAGTTTTTTCGCAAAAACCGATAAGTCCATATTTGCCATATGGAGATATTTGCGATTAAAGGTCAAGAAAAATAAAGAGAATAAGAAGAAAATATTTGCTTCTTTTGACCATAACTTCAAAAACGTACCTTTATATGTAGTGACCAATATATCATTTAAAAGGTATTATTTTGTACTTTATGACAGAGACCGTACTTCAAAATCTACAAAAATGGACTTATCGGTTTTTGCGAACAAACTCTTCAAGTGCAACGCAGGGCCACGGGATAGGTTTTGTTGTTGATTGGTTGGTTATTCTGTTGGATTCTTCTTCTTCTTCTTCTTCTTTTCATAGCCCCGTCCCCTCAGGTTCTGTGGACCATGGTCGAGATGGCTTAACACAAAAACAATGTAATTACAATAAACGTTGGTATGTAAGGCGTATAATAGTGTGTAGTACAGTCAACCTCGCGTAAGTCGACATAATCGGGACTGAGCAAAACACGTCGACTTACGCGAATGTCGACTTACGCGTAAGTCGACATTTTGTCGACTTATAAATGAAAACTAATTTCCCCTGTACAGAGTATACATTTGGATCACGATGGGGATCGCTACCTAAATCTTATTCATTTTGCCGCCAAAACATGCCTACTGATATCAGCAACAATAATGTTTTAGTTCATGCATAAATCTCGCGCGGGTTAGTAACGACAACGCACAATTTCCAAATCTCTAGAGAGATTTTGAGAGAGCGGGATCGGAAACCTAGGCCCGTTTCTAGACACTTTACTTTTTAAACTTAATTTGAAATATCAAACGCAAATTCCCCAAAATTGCATTAAACTTTGCGATTTAAATTCAAGTGCGTTGCTGCGAAGATATGCGTGTGATTTCGCATGATTTTGTCGAGATAATTTTTCAGTGCCGACTGAGTTGAAATATGTGTGATTTTCCTTCCCTAAGTCGCCATATTTTTTTTTTGTTCTGTTTAAAATTTGTATTGCCATACTCTGAAAATGAATTGTTCTCGCGCTCCGATTCGTAACATTACCGCTCTGTACGGCGCGGGCCCGTCTGAAATAAAAAGAAGAAGAAAAGTTTGTTTGAAAACGACATCTTTCGGACTACTATAACCTTCGTAAAAACAAACCTCTTTCCATTGTCGGACTAATTCAACTTTGGGCTGAGATTTAAACCTTCGGCATAGCGAACTTTAACAATAATTCGTTGTCATTTTTTCATTGACATTTTGTGAAGCAGCATGCGTTTCGGCAGTTTGAAACGTGTGAATGTTGCGATGTCTTTCCCCTGCAAGTGCAGACTAAGTTCGGTCACGGCGGAAGTTCCGTTACGAAATAAAAAAATAATGCGAGCCTTTTCAACCATAACTCACTTCCGTAAATTTTAATGCGTTTAAACGCAGTTTCTAGTTTCGGACAAAACCCGCAAGTCTTTTCTGCAACGCTTTTGCTTTTTGAATACAGCGTTGTTTGTAATTTGACGGACTTGCATTTGATTTTTAGAGTTGCGTTTAAACGCAATTGAGTTTAAATTTCATACAATTTTCTAGTTTCGTATGATTATCAAACGCAAGTCTTTTCAGCGTTCCGTGTGATTGATGGACTTGCATTTGATTTTCAGAATTGCGTTTAATTTTTAATTTTGCTTACGAAATGAAAAATAATGCAAATCTTTTAAATAACACACTTCCGGAGATGTTTAGAGATGCGTTTAAACGCAGTTTCTCATAGTTTCGTACAAAAACCGCAAGTCTTTTCTGCAACGCTCTTGCGTTTTTTATACAGGGTTATGTGTGATTTGACGGACTTGCATTTGATTTTTAGAGTTGCGTTTAAACGCAATTGAGTTCCCTACAATTTTCTAGTTTCGTATGATTATCAAACGCAAGTCTTTTCAGCGTTCCGTGTGATTTGATGGACTTGCATTTGATTTTCAGAGTTGCGTTTGATTTCTTATTTTGCTTACGAAATGAAAAATAATGCAAGTCTTTTAAACAATAACACAACTCCGTATATGTTTAGAGTTGCGTTTAAATGCAGTTTCTTATAGTTCCGTACAAAAACCGTAAGTCTGCTCTGCACCGCTCTCGCGTTTAAATACAGCGTTACGTGTGATTTGATGGATTTGCATTTGATTTTTAGAGTTGCGTTTAAACGCGATTGAGTTAAAAAAAAGTTCCCTACAATTTTCTAGTTTCGTATGATTATCAAACGCACGTCTTTCAGCTTTCCGTGTGATTTGATGGACTTGCATTGGATTTTCAGAGTTGCGTTTAATTTCTAATTTTGCTTACGAAATAAAAAAAGTAATGCAAGTCTTTTCAACAATAACGCACTTCCGTAGATGTATAGAGATGTTTTTAAACGCAGTTTCTAGTTTTGTACAAAACCGCAAGTCTTCTCTGCAACGCTCTTGCGTTTAAATACATCGTTGAGTGTGATTTGACGAACTTATATTTGGTTTTTAGAGTTGCGTCTAAACGCAATTGAGTTTCAGGTTCGTACATTTATTTTCTAGTTTCATATGATTATCAGACGCAAGTCTTTTCAGCAACGCACTTGCGTTTAAATGCAAAAGTTGCGTGTGATTTCATACACCTGCATTTCATTTTTTTTTGAGTTGCATTATTAGTTGCATTGTAATTTTCTAGAAAGGGCCCAGGTTTTAATACCGCTTCGGAATAATTAACGTCAGAATATTCGGATTTACAAAAACATTTCATGTTCGGATAATTAATACCTACTGGGACATAGTTAAGTGTACAAAATTTTTGCGTTTTGAGAAAAACGAGAGGGAGAAAAGGGGTAAAGTGAACTGCCTTGGGTACTACATGAATACTCCAGGTGTAAATGAGTGTATACCCTTTCTATTCTGGCATACAAGACAATGGACGCATGGCGCGAACGCTACCGCGACGTACACTAGCGAATTACCGAGTAGAAATGCAGCGAATCGGAGCGGGAAAACAATTCTTTTTCAGAGAATGGCGATAAGATTTTGAGCGAAAAATTATGTCGACTTAGACGAGGGAATTAACACGTATTTCAGCTCAGTTGGCACTGAAAAATCAGGTCGACTTACGCGAGTTGTCGACTTAGAAATGTCGACTAAGACGAGGAAATTTTCAAGGAATAACAAAGGTAAAAATCGGGACTTTTTTATTGTGTCGACTTAAGCGAGTTGTCGACTTATGCGATGTCGACTTAGGCGAGGTCTACTGTATATACATGCATATTACACATACTACTATAGGTATGTGTGTGTGTGTTTGCGAAGCTTTTAGAGAGAGAGGAGTATTTTGTGGTAAACTTGGTACACTGTTTTCAACAAGGTGTGAATATCTCTGCTTGTTTATCACCTTGCTCACACTCTTTGCTTTCCTGATAAAAATGTTCTTCATCCACATAAACATATTTGTCGGCATTATATCTCGAGTACTTGCGGAATTTAAGTTTATCTCAGAAACATATCTATGAACTATTTATCACGGCCATTATGTCATATCGTTATTGGCACTAACATGAGATCTTACACCGTGTATAGTTTATTTATAGGATACGTACAATAAATTCTTCCCGATAAAATTCTCCTACATGTAACGGGCTTATCATGTCAAGTAACGTTACTTGCGATTATGTTCTCTCGAGAGGGGCGAAGAGTAGACCCTATCTATATAGGCTGCACGGACTTCTCAGATTAGTTTTTCTATACTTTATTTGTCGTGTACACTAAGAGAAATCGTGGAACGGAGAGATTCATAAAGAAGATATCAAAAGGTAACGAGTATTGAACACACCATAGAACAATGTAGCAGAGTGTGGTGATAATAACGTTTGCCATTGGCATTGTGCAGGTAGAGGCGAGATCTTTCGGAGGACTCGAGTGCATTGTTTGTCGTCTGCGTTAGACATTGGACAGGGCAAAGTGTGAAGTCCTTTTTTCGAGATACAGACACCCACTTGCTCTTCAAGCAGTGTCGAGCGAGCCGATGCCATATCATTGCCATAATTATTTTCATCTGCTACTGGCGCGGGAGATCTGCCGGAGTGACCTGCCATAATCGTTCTGTAGTTCAGCGTTTTGAGCATACGACTGTAATTTTTTTTTTTTTGGCGATTACCGGTAATCATTTAAGTATCGATCATTACAGTCGTCGGTCGTCACCAAAATTCAAACCGGAAACCCGTATTCGGGGAATGTCCCAATTCAATCGAAACTAAGCTGGAATTTTGAGTTCATTTCGTGTCTTATCTGCTCTTAAAGCGTCATTTCTTAGTCCATCAGTTTAATCCAAGCAAGGTCTGGACTTCACCGAACTCTTCCATCCACCCAGTTGACACCGAAAATAATTATTCGTCTCGATCCTTGAAGATGTCGAATTCCCTGCACGAAGCCGCCAAGGCCGGGCGGCTTGATCCACTCCACGAGGCTACCAAACGGGAGTGCAACCGAGGAGACGAGACGGGAATGACGCCGACTCTCTGGGCCGCTTACAACGGTAAAATCGCTGCTCTCCGACTCCTCGTGAGCCGTGGGTAAGATCATCACACCCATTTTTTTTCCGAATATGAAACTACGACGAATAGAACCAATATTTGCGCTACACTGTACTGTACTTTGATGAAACAGTGGTGTCTGTGAAAGAACATACACACACAAAAAAAAGAAACACCAGACCTCCCAAGCATTCTGAATTTGGAGGCAAGAATCTGAATGTTCACAATTCCCAGCTCACGTTTCAATAGAAGTTTTCCTATATTTCTTGACAATCTTACTACACACTCCTATGGGAATTGCTCTTTCTATCCTTCTTTTGAGCCAAATCGTCCCGACTTTTCAATCAGAAAGGTTAGGAGGTCTGAAAAAGAGAATCTGATGAGATTTGTAAAACAAGCATTGCGCTTCCTGTCGCTGTCATTAGACATAAATAATAGTATAATTGTCATCTGTATTATTGATAACATCATTCGTATCATTACTATTTGTTCAAGCTGTTGATATCTATATTTAGTTAATATTTTGCATTTTAAAGGGACATTCCATACGATTTATATAATTTCACATAATGCAGTACATAAATGGATAGCGCCATATTATAGATCTGTGGTCCTGGAACACTGATCAACCATGACACTAAATACCCAAAACATATTACATGTGCACTGAACAATAATCATTGATCAAGGATGATGACGTAGCGGGAGGGAATCACATGGGGAGGTGGACTCTTCTACCTCCATGCTCACATACTCCAGTAATGATGATAGAAGTTCATTACAATACCACTTGCTTAACAAGTCCACCAGCGTATAATCTATGCATATACTTTCTTCTTTTGTTCTGCTTGCTTGGGCACCCAATCACTGATGCATGCATTTATGTGAAGCTGAGGTAGGCCTATATCATCATCCTCGTTCACTGTGATTTGTTATCAATTTTGAAGAGATTTTTATTCCTCATCCCAAAACTATATAAATTCTGTTAGCAACTCTGTATCCAGTATAACCAATTTATAGATGTTCAATTGCAAAAGTCTGAAAATCATCCAGAATTCTCCTTTGAATACTCGCCAACACACAGTGTCTCTATTCACACAAATTACCTTTTTTTATTGAAAATTTAATGAACATTAGCGCCATATTTACTTTCACTAATAACAGTAAATATGAGGAAAGTAAAATGATTGTGTTTGTTTACTCTCCATGGGACATGATTGCATACTTCCAATTAACGAGCAGACAACAATGCTATACTTCAACTTTGCCTGCACCTCCCCCACGAATACATTTACATGCAATTCTAAAAGTCAGAAGAAACATTTTCTTTATGCATGCTTTGGTCCCAATAAAGCATAAAAGCGCGCGGCGTGTGCAATCATATTCCTGTCGCTCATATAGAATTTGATTTGCGGTAGAAACACTTTAGCAACCATACAAGTCTCCTGTCGAGTTTTCGAGTAGGCCTAAGTTTCGTAAACGGCGACAGGAATTCAGAATGCATTGTTTGTCTAGACTCCGTCGCGTCGAGTCGCATTGCATTATACAAGGAATATTCATGAACATTATTTCGCTTCACCAATTTACTCAAGACATTCTACACCCTAACCTAAACGATACAGCCCGTATGACGTCATCCACGGAACGATTTTTTTTTTCCTCTCACATGTATACAGTAAGAAAAATAAACATATATGGTATATGCACCGAGTCTGATCAAGTTGGGTCGGCTGATATTCTCCCTGAATAAGCGCAGAAATCGTTGTGTTTGAAGAATAAGATGATAACTGAAAACAACAATAACAACGTTGCTGATGACAAGGGCATTAGATAAGTTGCTTTTCTTGGTATATCATATGTGTATTCCATGGGAAGGCTTGTGATAACCGGTGTGGCTTCGAATGAAAAGATAACTTGGAAATTAGTGATGCAAATTGTGTCGAAAACTTTGTGGTAAAATGTTTGATCATTCAGTGATTTTCTGCGTCTTAAATGTATGTTCACGCGTTCTATGTTGTACATTGTATATTCCTTTCTCATGAAAGCAAAGGAAGAGCAGATAAGCTTAGCAGTGGAGGATTTCTACAAACTCAGTCAAAATGAAAGTCGGAATTCATCTTGTATTCGATTTGTTTACTCACAATTGTTACAGGATATATATGTATTAGCCATTTCAAGACCTTTATTGATCAGATATATTTTGTTTTCTCCCTAGCACTATTATTATTTTTTTTCATATTTCATACTTTGTTTCATGTTGTATCACATGTAAAAAAACCCAATATTATGTAAAAACCCCAATTTTTGGAAAATGATGACGCGCCCTCCCAACCAAAAGTGTACTGTCCCTTTAAAACAAAAGATCGTGAGGATATTGGAGGGAGCATGAAGGAAAGTCGCATGATGGTGACAGACGAATTAGCTAGAAACGCGGCATCCCATTTTGATGACGAGACGGCCGCCTTGCATGGATGCCATGTATCTCATTAGAGGCTCTTTTATTGGTCTGGGCATAATCGTACTAACGATGATATAAAATACAGTGTCCCGATGCGCCACATACAACTCCTTACAGTAAAGCATAACCTCCTCCCTTGGCGGAGGTAATAAATATAGTTTCTTATCACAGCTCAACGATAAGTATGCTATAGTGATGATGATGCTTCTGTTAATGATAGTAGAGACAATTTGATCACGATAAACTAATTTAAAAGATGATGGTGATGAGAACAAGGATATTAGACATAATTATGATAACAGAAACACATTAGAATTCTCTTAAATTAGAATGAAGGAGTGCAAATAAGGTGAGAACATTCATAAGACCTTATCGTAGATTCATTAAAAAAAAAACCTCCGCGACAATAATATTCTACATAAGAGACATTGATCGCAAAGAGAAGAGAAGAGTCTGTATGAAATAACAACATGAAAACAATGGCGATTAATGAAAGGACGCCTTTCAAAATAATGATTTACTGGTGTTCAAATAGTTACCGTTTTAGGGAGTTCTATTCATCTAATTCTGACAAGATATTTACTGATCGGTATAGTGATACCACCTATAGTGTTAATAATGTTCCATACACATTATTATGGGGTGGTTTTTTTTTGTAATACTTCATAGCGTATTCTCAACATAGGCACTACAATCAATGACGAATTTTGGAATGATCGTTTGATTTTATTACTTTCAAGCACACCTGACCTTCAGAGCGGTAACAAGGTTCAAGAATAAACAGGAGCGATAATAGGGCTAATAGAGCGAGAGAACAAGTTTGCCTGTTGAGGCTAATTGAGGATAATGAGGTACGTGACGTCACTGTTAATGTAATCACGAAACAATTTGTTACAGCTGAGAGGTAGGAAAGAGAAGTGTCACACATTCCTTATTACCCAGCCTGTTAGCTCACCTGGAACCAGAATTTCCATTTACACTACAAATTATTCTTTCAAAGGAGAATCCTAGGTGTATTTGATATGACAACAGGGACTGTCGTTATTTTCGTCTCAAACCTTCCATGTTCCTTGCAATTAAAACGAAAGGGCTGGTCCTTCATTCTCTTCACAGGTCTGTACGAAGAATGACGCATAATATCAGTATAACTGGTCAATCACAGAAGGTTAATGCTATAAGCGCATCAACCTAAAACGAGAGCGGTATCAAGTGTGAAGTGACGACCTATGTGCACATAAACCCGAGCGGTCAAGGCGTTGGCTATATACCCTGGTTCGATTCCCGGCGGAGACTAATTTTTCAACTCATCCACTTTTTCCAAAAAGAGAAGAAAAAAAAGAAGAAGAAAGGAAGAACTGTAAGAGGAATAATAATTTCAAACGACTACACACCGTATTTTCTTTCTCACTTTCTCACTTATACATGTAGTTATATATTATCACATTCAATTTTGTGGAAAGGAAACAAAGCGTTACAATACCTCGCTATCTTCCTACCTATACCTACCTACCTATCTGCCTATCTATCTATCTATCTATCTATCTACCTACCTATATCTATCTATCTATCTACCTATCTATCTATCTATCTATCTATCTACCTACCTATCTATCTATCTATCTATCTATCTATCTATCTATCTATCTATCTATATCTATCTATCTATCTATCTATCTATCTATCTATCTATCTAAAAATATAAAGTTAACAAAGAAAATATCGATAAATGGAGAACCAGAAAGGAATACCGCTAGAGTACCAAGTAAACGGAACCATGACTTCGTGTTATTACAATCAAAAGTTTCGTGAATGAACGGCCATTTTGAAGCATCCACTTTATCTCGAAGTCTTTGTCGACTTAACACGCTTAGTGCAAAATTTCACCAGTATCTGCTTAACTGCTTTTATTGAAACTACTGCATGAAGCTTTCGCTGTATAATCATAAAGTCACACCGGTCTTGCTCTCTTTATAGCAACTGTTTCAACTGGTAGTGAATTAATACTTATTTATATATTCTCAAAGTAACGGACATAAAGTGCCCCCTTCATTTTACAGGAGCAATAAATCCATAAACTTCACTGAATATGGTTACAGACTCAACTGCACCCCGCCTACGTGTTTTGTATGGGTGGTTCCTCCATATATGTGAATATTGACACGTCCACAGGTAAAATAACGTGTGTTTGCACACTCCGAAAAGGAAGTGTGGTTATGAAAGTAGAATTTTACAGTAATGGATGGATTCTATCGTTTACACACCCTCCCATTTTCTTTGATAACATAATCATCATAAAATGTCAAATGTTACACCAAACTTTAATGTGACTTATTTGTGTGGAGTCTTCTTTCGTGCAGTCCAGGTAAAGCGTTTTGAAATATGGATATCACCAGGCCACACCCTGGCTACGGGTGACCCAGATTTCCTTTCAATGCTGATGTCCTGTAATAGGGACATGATTGTAAAGAAACTACTGCACGTAAGACAAAAAGGGAAACTGCTATAGACCTAATAGACCTATGACTTAAAAAGTCTTATCTTGTTGTCTTCTCAAACGAAACTTTCAAAGTATCCACGTAAGGTTTAGCTCTTGCATATATCTTTTCAGAAGCATGTACTATACATGCAATTTTCCTTACTGTTTGATATTACTCGTGCACCCGATGACGACTACCGTTAAAAAGAACTACTCAAGCAGACGAAGCGACCAAAGTTTCTGAAGCTAGGCGGTCTTGTAAGAAAAAACTTTCACCAGGACCCCGTTTCATAAAACTTGGTATCAATAACAAGTTACGATAGTTGTTATAAGCTACCGAAATCCTTGCATCTGATTGGCTGAGAGCAAACTTGTCATAGAAATGTGGCAGTTTTTACTGATAACAAGTTTTATGAAACGGGACCACGGTCTATCAATGATCACCCACTATCACTATATCTTCCTCGATGATTTACTTCATAATAAAAACTTTATGTCAACTGCTTCGCCGACCGTTTCCCAATATTATTTTCTCTACATAAAGAGTGAGTTGAGTTTACATTTTTTTTTTAATTGGGAATTCGACACACCTTATTCCAACATGAGGGATCACGTAACGACAAAGTGAATAGATTAAAACAAAAAAGACAGAAGATGATAATCATTTTTTTTAAAAAATGATAGAATTAATAGGAGGGTCTGAAAAGAACACTCCTCTGCAAAGAAGGAATATAGGATGGGGACAAAGTTCACAGTGCATATAAGGGATGGTGTGTATTATAGTTCTCATGGTCGAACCTAGCACATCGGATATACATAGATGAAAGGCGGGGAAACGTAGAGCTACTTGACCTTTCGACTCTTGTACTTTGATCCTATACGCAATATATAGCAACAATATTCAAGGGACCTGATGTTTGATTACGACCACCTGACATGGTAAGGTGCGTGGTGTTATTGATATAGCAATAATTGCCCACTTACACACACTGTAGTCATCAAAAAGAATAGATCATAATTATGATAGTAGCAATTCTCAGTATGATATGAACACGTATTAGTGATGATTGGATCTGAAGTTCGATTGACGGCATGGGAGTAACTGGACTCTTGGACTCACCGATTAAAAATAGCATAATCCGTTTAGAAAATGAGAATGTGACTTTTTGGGGATATTGTTGCAATCCGAGTTTGCTTTAAAAGAAATCATCTGTAGAATAGCATGTCTGGCCGACGAATTCGTTGCATCAGAGTGACCCCACCCGCAACATCACCAGTCCTGTAGTTCAGTGTACATGGTGTAGTCTATTTTTATTTTCTAGTTTGGTTCTAATGCCATTTTTTTTTTAATTTCTAGCTTACATTGCAGACATTGAAATATGACAGCCGTAAAATAGACAAAAGTCAGAAAACTACCGGAGACCCCTTGGGTAACCGATAAGCATCAAACTTACCCTGCTGTAAAGAACACAGTGTCCCACAGTGTGTTCAATGTGTTCATATAGTCTGACTATGTGAAAACGCTCGAATTCAACAGTGTGAAGATGATTTCACACTGTGACGTGGTTATTAATGGAGAGTTCACATAGTAATGTTCTGTTTCACACTGTGAATTGATGATTCAAAATATGAATTGATGATCAACGATATGTTCACATTGGTAAAACGCTTAGATTTCCAACTGTGTTCACAATATGTTCACGTTGTGTTTCACATTGTGTTTTACACTGTGGGGACACTGTGATCTTTCCATCAGGGTATTTAGTAAATAGTGTGTAAACTCGGGAGTAGCAAGTGACCACTAAAGAGCTGGTGGAGGGCCGGGGTGGATATCAAAGGGGAAATTATGGTCTTGGGTAGCAGTGATTCTTGTTCGAAGACACTGATACAATGGAAAACACGGAATTTCAAAAGACAGCATAATGCTATCATCTTGACAAGCCTGACAGTATTTCAGACAATTTCACGAGAAATCATGCAGTAATAAAAGGGGAAAAAAATCCGGAGCATTTTTCAAAACAAGAGTACCAAGGGGATCTCGCGCTCTCCTGAGTATAGCAAAGTTCACCTTCTATCAAGTTATACATTCTTGCCGACTACCCAAAAAGAATGTAGCAAACTTGGTGAACTTTGGAGGATTTCCAGGAGGGCATGGTGTTTTTTGCATATTCTGTCACGTAGGCAATAATACGAGCCAAGTTTGCAGAAAAAATGGATCATGCGTTTTAATTGGACGCCAATTTGTCCCCACTCCACGTCCTGAGGGAGGCAACCCAGATCCATCATGAACAAACCCGAAAATGTAGTCACCAATAGGCTAGACTTACTCTAAACACTAACTGAGTTCTATCACTTCTGGTTCTAGAGAAGAATAGATATCTAAAGACTTCTTTATCTAGGGGCTTTCGGGGTCCCTCATGGGGGGGGGGGGGGGCATTTTGCCAAACTGAACAAATTAAGATCCTATCACCCTACAAATGCTACCTGCAAAGATTGGAGAAATTCCGTGGCGGGGCTCCCCCGGTTCCGCCATGAACAAACTTGAAACTAATACGGTCAGCAATTTACTTTAGCCAGGGTGAGATAGCAAGTTGATACCCTGTATTTCTCAATTAATATATGCCTGTTTAATGGTTTGGGTCAAGATATTAATGCAATAACCATTTTGTCAAATTCTGTTAATTATCACTATGCTTTATCGAAAATGAAATGCAGAAATAAAACTAAACCAAAATAACGATGAACAAACATGGCGGATGGGTTTCATGCACATCAAGCTCATACAACAATGTTCAAATACACTTCTCAAAAACACAACTGTTGATAATCACAGTGCCGTTTCTCATTCATGATGGTAAAGATGCATAGATATTATATGAAACACCCTGAACTATTTCCATTGGAAAGCCATCGTTATCATCATTACATACCTGCAGTTTTTATCTATCGAACGTGATAACCTGAAAGGTTACAAAAGACAAGTTTATTTGAGGGTGGCTATACACACAGCTTGGCAAAGCGTGCCTGGACAAAGCTTTCTGAGACATCATTCAAGGGTTAAGATAATATAGCTATAAATCATCTGACGCAAGTCTGATGACAGAACCACTCAGAATGACTGATTACTGGTATTCAGTAGTCGGTCAAATTTTAAATAATTCAATCATGAATCAATATCATTGTGGCCTATTGAAATTCGCTTTTTTAGTTTTTGCAAATACGCATCAAAAAAAGAAACAGACAGTGCGTGAGTCAAAGTATGATGTAGACTTCAACCTCAAATTCGCGCATGCATACTAATCATGCTACCATCAAACATCCTCTCGAGAAAATGTATTAATCCATGCAAGGTACACTGCAAAAAGCGTTCAAAATCGTTTCAGTTCAATTTTTTTTTGCCCACGATTTTCAGATCTGCTGTCAGCATAGAGATATGCAAGCCTATGCTAGTATACTCTCTACGGTTGCCGCGTACATTGATTCTGATGATGATGGTCATTATGATATCATTGTATTTATTATTATTATCATCATCATTATTATTATCATCATCATCATCATTTTTATCATTATTGTCATGATGATGATGATGATGATGATTGGCATTAGTATTAGCATTAGTATTATTTCTATTACTATTACTGTTATTGCTGTTTTACTAATGGTAGTCTCGAAATTAGATACGATAATTGGAACGAAACTTGCCTTGTTTAGACTGCAATTTAAAAAAAAAATGATAATGACAGAGAGGAGAGTAATACTGATGATAATAATAATAATGATTAATCTTTGCGGTATAGGATATTGTAGTGATGATTTTTTTTTTCCCCGCTGACCCGTGTGACTCATATGCCGTCTGTTCTGTTGAAGGGGGAGTGCTATAATTGTACAGAGTTAATTTGCCAATCCTCTTATGGCATCAGTTTGCGGTTGTGATCAATTTTCCGTGTGTCCCGACCATGCAGAGTTAATAGCCTATCTCTCGTCAAATATTGACAATAGCTCGAACATATGGCTCTCCTAACATCCCTAGTTGCCAAGCAAAGGCCATGCTCAAGATACCACCAGTCTATGATCTGAGAGCTCTCAGGAGTCGTTCACTCAGTCGTGTCTCCAACGTCGAGGTTTAAAAAGTAAAACAGAAAACAAATTTGTTTGTTTTTATTTTAGAAAATGGCTGGATAGCCCCATATTCAGTTGCACTATATGGTCTTGTCCATGGGATCCAGTTGGATGTAAGGCGGAACCACTTCACTGGGTTATGCACCCTGCTCATTGCGACGAATGAATGAAGCGGGATCTTTTGCGTGCATGCGTTGTGACTCTCTCACCACATGCGTTGACATGGGACCTCTATTTTATGTCCTATCCGAGGGACAGAGTGTCTTGCCTCCTACTAAAAAAAAAAAAAGGGGGGGGGGTGATTACACAAGCATTGCTCAGTAAGACTCAGGAATAGAACCCATGCAGGTCCTTTGGATCTGGAGGCAGACGCGCTACCGAGTGAGCCAAATCACCGCCCTAAATTTGATTATAAAAACAGAAATATCAAACTTTTTTAAAAGTTCAGGTCAATTTAGATTTTATTTCTGCATTTTTCCATGAAAATGATAATAACAATAAATAACATGTATATAGTGTTTCTAAGCACATGGCTACAGAACAGAAAAACTGAATTACACATACAGAATGAATTACGTGACACTGTGATATGTAAAAATAGAAAAAAAGAAACAGAATATTAGATATGACACTAAAATTATGCATAAATTAACGATGAATGTATTAGAATTTAAAAACGTAATCCAAAGTACTCCGATAATAATCACGAAAGCGTTTATAGTATTTGAACAAAATCAAATACATGTACAATGAAATCAATGACGTAAGTCGTCAATCAATACACATTCCAATTTGAGAGAGACAAGACAAAAAATGCAGAGTTCTGCCATCTTCAGCAAGTGCTTGATAGTGACGGTAGCGGCAGAAATAAAGATATACATTCCTCAAGACCTTGAAATATTAAACACTAAACCTCTTAATGTTTACTCTCATCGTTTATGACAATACGATACCAGGACCAGAAGTATGGTTTCAGTCGTGTAAAGATTATCCTATAATGTTTATTCCGCGTCCGAGCTACTTTTCGACTCGAAAATAAAGCTCAGCGGGAATTGAATATACCAAACATCATCAGAATGTCATAGAGACTACAGGACTTTGAGTATTTCATCAGTTTCGATTAAAGATCACGTAAATTATGCAGTTCTCCTTGATAATTGGAAACACCTGTCTAAATGACTACAATACAGATGATTAAACGTCACATTACTCTTGATAGATCTATGAAATATAATAATAATTATGTACCAATATGTACCTTATCGGATCGTAACTCGCATCATGATGTGATTGCAGTATGGAAAGACACCATAATGTCCTTAAGTAATCGACAATTACATTCCTTACGAACAGTATTACGAACGACAGTGTCGACATTGCATGAATGACATTCAAATTTGATATATTTTGTAGGTATGTTTGATAAAATGGATTATATATTTCTAAAGAGATTTTCATTTTCATTATTTTATATCATTATTGTGGCAGCTCTTTAGGACTATAGAGCAAACACAAATTGACACTGGTTGTTAAACCATTAAGCGCCAGACCATGGACAAATTTCAAGTTGTAAACAACACTATTAAGATCTATTAAAAATGGTGACATGCGAATTTGTTTTTCGAAAATTCTCATTCTAAGTTCTCCTCATAAAATGAGGATGATCCGAAATGATCCGAACAACATATGATCAAAGATGGAAAACAAGTAAATTACAGCTGTAGGAACCAGTATGCTAGCTTGCAAAACAAATTAACATTTAAATTTGGCATCTCTTAAAGGTAGGGGATACCTTTTACGGACCTCCCAAAATGCAGCAGAACATTAAATATGAACCTCAGGGGACTTGTTTAGGCTACTGCTGAGAAATTTGGAAGTCAACAGTTATCTGCAATTTGAATAATGCACAAAACTCAACTACTCAGTAGTTCTGTGTGTCGGCCACACTTAAGCCTTTTTGTTGCAGTCTTCTGTATTTTTTATCTTTAAACACAAATCTAAAAGTATAAGAGCTGATGTGATAGCATAAAGAGTGTGTGGCAAGAATGTATATAGAAAATGTTTGTAAGTTTTGATGAACTTTCTTCACAAAATATACATGATGGACACACATGCAGTGCATGGGTCTGCAAAGGTAGCCTAGTAATGTACTGGCATTTACGGTGAGCCCCGAAAAAAAAATCAATTCAAAATCTAACGGTCAATAAAAATGTACTAAATGTTACCTTCCACTTTCAATACTTTATGGGAGTTTCTAAAATGATACTCTCTTCAACATACCACTGTATTTATACAACTCTTCATGTAAGGCATGCAAATGAAGACAGTTGAAGGCAATAAAATTATGATCATGCTAGTTCGTCACTCAACATGTTGTTTTTGGTAAATTTTAGACAAAAATTTAACGAAGATAGTTAGTCAAGACAGAGAAGGAAATAAAGAGGGTTAAGAGGGAGGGGGTGAAGGAGGCGGTAGGAGGGAATGTGCTGGGTTGCCTTAAGCAAATAGAAAAGGGGTTGAGACTGTATTCAAATGTGATAGCAAGGAAATTAACGAAGCGGGAAGTTGGACGTATAGAACCCGTGTCCTAGCCAACCAATCCAATTAGAGACTTTGTTGAACTTTTCAAGACTATAGATATAACTATGCTATAATTATCTTTCCTCCCATTACGTCTTTACGTTTCACTCACGATCTTCATCCATTCATGTCACCCCCCCCCCCTTTATCTGTGCGTCTCTTTTCCTCTTTCCTACTCATATTTTCTCATTTTTCCTATTCTCTCCAACCCCACCCTCGTACTTCCGTCTCTCCCACTGCTCCAGGGGTGACCCGAACAAGGCGGACCTTCAAGGAAATACGGCACTTCACTTGGCTGCTCTCTGCGGCCACCGTACCATCATTGAGTACCTCATTGCCCTGGGTTGCAACCTGTGGGCCCTGAACAACGAGTACCGGACAGCCATGCAGCTGGCGGCGGAGAACGGAAAGAAAGAGGTAAAGTGTGTGTGTGTGTGTGTGTGTGTGTGTGTGTGGAGGGGGGGGGGGTTCTCTATGAATTATCATACCCGTATAGGAGAGGAGAAGAAAGAAGAGAGGTAGTTAGTAGATATTTGCTTCCTCTTGTAGAGAAGGTGCAGGAAACCATTTTGCAGAGCTTTGAGGCATATGCTTCGGTAAATGGACAAAATGAAAGGGTTGTCCATATTCTCAAGTCGCTTATTGCCAATTTCTGAACATGTAAAACCTTATAGTCATGTGCAGTAGTCTATGTTGTGATTTTTGTTGTGCAACCTGTTAAGAATTACTACATTGATAATTGATTCATTATGTTGTCATTCATTGATTGATTGATACTTCTTTTTCACTTGTGTTTGTAGTTTGCGCTACTTTTATAGCGAGATAGATTTTAAAACATGAGTTTAAGACACTTTAATGTATTTCCTGTACATCCGTGTGGTAGAAGGGCAAATTGCATTTTTATTGTCGTTAAAGAGAGTGCAGAAAAGGAGAGTCTCTCAAGTAATCGCTAACCCATCGACCGATTCAAGCACCTAATGATTGAATGACAAATACATATGTACCAGGAAGATTAATGAGTAATGAAAATAATAATGATGATTATGATAATGACAATGGAAGTAACAATCAAAAATACAAATTATCGTGATGATGAGGTAAAAAAAAAATAAGTAGAAAGGATGACGAGAAAAGAGAAGAAGAATATTGCAGACACGATGTCTCTTTGCGCCTTCAGTAATAGCGCTGGTGTCCAATGAGGTTACGCATCCTGGAATTATCACCCCTAGCATTGCTGACTATCCATTTTGACACCAGGGTTTGGTATGTTGGTGGGGGATTGTCAGTAAATCGTCTTGTTCCAATATAACATACATATCGGGTAGGATTCGAACTCATGAAGACCCAATTATGCCTCCCACTTATCATAAAACAAATATCCCACGTCATCTCAACAGGTACTTGCCGTCCTAGATGACGTGTCATCCAGGCAGGCGGCTACCAATAGGAAGGTGGTCCAGAAGGCCAAGGAGAAAGCTGTAAAGGAGGCAGACGAGAGGGTGAGGAAATACGATAAGCTTGTGAAGGAGCACGAAAAGCAGATGGCTAAGCAGGCGAAGAAAGACGAAAGAACCAAGAGCTCTATCGCGAGGGGACCTTCCGGGGATTCCACCTATTCGGACGTGCTCAATCAGAGATACTCCAAGAAGGGAACGGTGACGTCGCTGTCTCAGGTGGTGAGCGGTTCGAGGAAGCGGGGAGATGGCGACGGCAACTCGTCCACTGGAATCCCCGCCTCCGAGAGTGGGGACACCATTGAGGAGGAGATGGATCCAAACGGCGTCGCCCCAGGGCAACGCGACTCTCGCTTCTGGCTGCCAAACCGCACCGCCGATGGACTGATGTCCCTACCCAAGAATGATGATGCAGCCGACATCGATGATGCCCTGGATGAGCTCGATAAGAGCATCCACGATCCCACTGACGTCTCGCCTTCAGCAGACACATCGGAATCAGCAAAGTCCAAGGATTCAGGAAGTAGGCATTCCAGGACTGCCAAGCCCGGTGACTCCATCAGTACCGTCTTCAGGGGTGACAAGGCTCTGTGGACCGACGTCGAAGTGGACTTGGATGATGATGTCGACCCTGCAAATTCGGCCATTGAGCTGTTTCTCACAGTTAATGACCTCGAGGACTACATCGGCGTGTTTTACGATGAGGACATCGACATGAAGGCCCTGGAACTTCTGACAGAGCAGGACATCCTGGAGCTGGGGCTACCCCTTGGACCTCGCAGGAAGCTGAACCAAGCCATCGCGACGCGGAAGGCTGCGATGTCGTCACCTGGAGTTATACAGGACTCTGCCTTGTAGCAACCACCGCTGAGACAGACAGTATCATGATATGAGCATGGATATGTAAACTTGAACACCAAAGATGAACTTATTTTTTTTTGTATATAATGCAGTCAATTAATAATGCGTCATGTTTTTACAATTAATTCAAGGTAATACTCGTTCAGAATGTCCTCACGAAAACTTTTAACCTGGTTTCAAATGACGGTCACTGAGAAGCAAGTAAATTCATACAATCAACTGAGTACGGGACCTATGGCTTTGAGATGATTCCTACGGACTACCGTTGCCATCAACAGACTCGAACCGCTATCCTAAAGATTGAGAGGTCCATGGTCTGATTCGCTGAGTTACAAGAGCTTGTAGTATTTAACCACTGCATAGAAAAGACAATCAGCAATGCATCATAACAAAAATAGAGTATTATATCTGAGCAGGTAAAACTTTAAAACTGTCTGAGCAGGTAAAGCAGTTTGAGCCTCAGTCTGCGTCGTCTGCGTTACTTCTCAATGATTGGAATGCGCACTACTGGCCTGAAATCGTTGAATTGAAGCTGTCATTATGGACAAGTAGCTAGCACATCGAAGACACGCATTTCAACAAGAATCCTCCATCATAAAATTATGCTACTTGCAGTGACTGGCATGACTGGTTTGAAAGGAATCGCCGCTTGTTGCAGTTTTCCCAGAACCCACAATGAGGCTGCAACCATTTAAAATGTCGACTGAGTATTTAGAAGAGCCCAGTGAGTGAGATATGCTGATTCGTGCCTGTTGTGGGATCTTTGTACATGATAGACGCCACTTTTGATGTTGGTTGGAGCATCCAGTGCGTCAGTGCCTTCGTGAAATCTGCCCGTGTATCTTATAGTGTCTTTTCGACTCGAAGCTTTTCAACGATCTTGTACAAAGTAAATTTTGCCGAAGTCTTTTGTCTTCTTTTTTCACATGCAATAATTTGCATCTTTGGAGGATATCTCTATGAAGATGGCATTGACACATGAATCTGTAGTGACATTGGATGTGTAACGGGAGTGGTGATTAAAAGCAGTATAGAGAATTTCTATTTTTATCCGTTGGTTGTTAATAGTACATTTTGTCTTTTTCCATACTAGGAAGAGAAGAAAGAACATACCATTAACAACCTGTTAAAAATGCCGCGTCATGTATAGTTCTGTTAAAATACTCAAGGTGCGAAATCGTGTATAAGTTAACTGAACATACTTTCAGAAAATACCGAGTCTCTCTATATCATTGTCAAGTTGTTGTTGTTGTTGCTCTCTTTTTCACTCACCACGTTTCAGGATGTTTGCCTTTAAGGTGTTTAAGCTATCAGCACAGTGGTCACCGATTGATCGATAACTTCTAGACGGACGATTATCAATGGTCGTATCTTTCAGTCATTGGTTACCTTAGGATAATCATTATGTAATAGTACTCTAGGTATACCTCTGTTAATTGTCAACGTTTCTCTGTATCTCGTGTAATAAATAAACAAGGACGAAGGCGCGCCAGCGTAATAAGTCGAGAACGATTAATTCAATGTGTGTTGGGCGTGGCTGTAGTGGAATACGTGAAATCAGAGCCTTCGTGAAATTTGTGTCTGTCTCCCTCTTTGTTCGAAACAAGAGAGAGAGCTACCGCGTCCACTACACCATTTCTCTATCGTTTGTAAGTTTCAGATTATATAAATATATATATATATATATATATATATATATATATATATATATATATATATACAATGAATGAGATACTTATCTTGACTTCCGCCTAACTATTAGTCTCAAAGATAACATAAAATAAAGAAATAGAATTGAAATGCTCACATGCACATAAACACATATAAGATTATCATGTATATTATATATATATATATATATATATATATATATATATATATATATAATAGCCCTATCTAAAATCTTCAACTTACAAACGATAAAGAAATTATATATATATATATATATATATATATATATATAATATATGTACTATGTATGATATAAGTATGTGTGTAAGTGCGTGTGTGTATAATTATATTCTAATTCTTTTTCTTTATTTTTTGTTATCTTTGAGACAAATAGTGAGGCAGAAGTCAAGATAAGTATCTCATTCATTGTCATTAGTAACAAAAACACAAAGTACACACCTGTACACACTAACACACTCACACAAACACACACGTGTGGGTGTGTGTGCGTAACAATAGAGGACACTAAAGTAAAACCGAGATTTCACATCAAGCCCCAACTTTTCACCTCAAACGTAATGCCCTAACAGCCCTGTGTTATGCCCTTAATAGTAACTTCGGTTATTTTGACGAAAGAAAACAAAATAGGATTGGGCATAATGCCAGCGGTGGAATAGCAATAATGTCATCACAACTGACGTATATTTACTTATCAGAAATAATCATGAAAATTTAGTTGCGTTGCTCTGACAACTTTGAGTGTTGTGTTTAGTTCGATATAACAAGTTATCGAAAACGGCAAAACAAATCAGGATTAGTCATAATGGAATGCACAAGCTTTGTCGCAGCTTCGCGACCAAAAAAAAATCTTCTCGAGATACCCACGTATTACCCACGTATCATACAACTATGCAGTATACCCTCTACTTAACTGTCTGATCTCGAGCAAATTCTAGAATGTTCTCGTCTGCTGTGTGTCCAGTTGCTTACTAATGGTAGTTCAGTGCGATTACTTATAGATTACGCATAAATCAATAATGCCAGGGGCGAAATTGCATAAACGTTGCACAGATTCATAAACCTACTCGGAAACATAAAGAATATCCCCTCCCCTTTCAGGTGGAGTTAAATCTGCAGTTGAACCACAGATAATCAACCCTGTGTCTAACTAATCAAGCATTTCTTCCAGAAAATAATTTTCCTATCGCTAATATAGAGCTGCACCCTCTATGAATGGAAACATGCTCCTTCAGTGTTCAGTGTCATTTGGGTGGCTTGCGGTACTTCACGGATATCAAGTCATTGCTTGACATCAGTGCAAGAAGTATGCATAACATGCGATTTTCCCTCATAATCTACGTAACATCAAGCCCAACCCTTGGACTTTACTTCTTATGTACAGTCAATTATTGCAGTTTTTGTCACTTCCGGGTGCGCATCCATACCGGTATGTGGTATAAAATAATAGCACACCAGGTACCTGGATTGTCTTCTTAAAAACCTATTGTGAGATTGCACATAATGGCGCGAATGCTGTCACGGTTGGCTGTGGATGTCACCTAATAGGGTCGAAAGCATGATTTATTATCATTCAGAGAGACGATGAGCAACCAAGAATAGAGGCAGACATTATAAAGTTTCCTCAGTTGTCGTCAAATATTTAATCTCATTTGTAAATCAAATTCACGGAACAAGCACAAAACACGTCCGTGCAGCGATGTAACATGGGATAAATACATGTAGTACAGTACATTACTGTCATCTGCGTGGTTTACTTTAAAGGGATGGTATAGTATTGGTGGGGATGAGGATTGAGCTTTTAATTTTTTGCGAGATATGAAATGAAAGGAATTCAAAGTTTATGCGATGAAATCTGTTTTAGAATGACTTACATATTCCATATCAAAGTAATCCTAATGAAAGATGGGTCCCACCTTTTATTCGGATCACTTTGTTTTGAATATCTCGGCCATTTCAAAAACAATTTTCATAAAGTAAACGTTGAATTCCTCTTAGAATTACTTGCTGGTTTCTCATTATTGATATCATCTGAAAAAGAGTTAGAAACCTGGAGCCATGTCTCAAGCAAAACTATATCATCCCTTTAAAACAAAATATCAACATGAAAGGGTGGAGTTTGATCAGCGCGCAAACAAGGAAAGCATTGAGAAAGAATGAAAGCAATGAAAAGCTCTCATCTGACTGTGTGCGTGTCGCAAAAAAAAGAGAAGAAACATAATTGGCAATGTCAATTGCTGATATTGGCCCTACCGTTATCGCGACCACAGAAGAACAGAGAGATCGACATGTAATGATTACCAAGTCGATAGACTGCATTATGACTAACAAGTATCAGGATGGAAAAAAAAATCGAAAGAAAAAATGTTTCTCTATTGTCATGATTGTATCCATACATTTTTCTCAAGGATCTTTTGGTGAACGTTATTTTAAAAGTAGTCTTTCTAACTCAGTGAATAACGTTTTAACCTGGCACCAATATTACGCACATTCAGGGATTGGGTTTCACAACACTTACACACAGTAAGAATAAGAAAATAACTAAGGATTTGACTCTCAAGTTACCATAATTATTCTCATTCCATTCATATTGCTCTAAGTCATTCCATCTAGTGCCATGTTTAACTACAAATGTATCATGAAGGTTCTGTCGGTGAAATCTCATTCTTCATGAAAAATATAAACCAGCAACGAGCAATTTAGGTACTCTCTAAAAAAAAAAATCGAGTGAAAATTTTCACTCTTGAAGGAGTGAATACAAAATATAGTGAATTTAGAGTGAAATTGGAGTGAATTTTGTGTGAAAATATTCATTTTCACTCGTTTTAGAGTGACGTCAGGGATCACTCCAAAATCTTCGAGTGATCCCTGACGTCACTCCAAAATGAGTGAAAATGAACATTTTCACTCGAAATTCACTCCAATTTCACTCGAAATTCACTATTTTTTTGTATTCACTCCTTCAAGAGTGAATATTTTCACTCGATTTTTTTTTAGAGTAACACTCCATTTTCATAATCTATACCAGTTGTAAACAATTTCATACAAAATAATATAATGATATTTTTTCATTACTGTGTATATACAATGTATAAATCAAGTCAACTTTAAACGATTATTTTCACAACTTATGACACTACGCCATGCATTCAGCTTTTATGCAAAGGACCTACTTATTATTCCTGACAAGACTGCACGATAAAAGTAAATTGAACTGAACATTATTATTACATATAATCATCATTATATACAAGCAGAATGTCTCGCCACCGTAGACTTAGCACAAGGTGTTTATCTTAATAGGCCACTGGACAACTGCACAATAGAGTGGTCACTGATTGTAAGAGAACATGCATGGCAGAGTAATTACTCGAGTATTGATTTTGAACCATCTAAAGAAACCCCACATTGAACCCCTGAATCTAATTAGCCGACACACCCAAGAGGTATGATTTTTCAAAAGTTTTGATAAACCTTCCATTTTTGCTCCGTATTTGACTGTTTGAGTTCGCAACTGTGTGCCGCCATGAATGTACCATTGGGTTCTCTATACACAGATTTTCAGAAAGACTTCAATTTTCTTGAATAATGTTAATATTTGTGAAACAATAAGAAAAATACTAGGGGTTTGAAGAGAGTTAACAAAAATGACAGATATATAATCATTATGTCAGACTCTAATTGGTGAGTGGGGCAATGTACTCGATTTGTACTTGTAACTAAAATGAAAAACGAAACACCCAAAATATTCTTTATGCGAGTTGCGATACCATATTGAAAAATCAGGTAGAAAGAAAAGTTACCCTACACTGCAAAAAGTCCGGTGTTAAATAGTGAACACCGAGCTGGTGTTAAATTTTCGGTGCTCATTTATGGTGTTAAATTAACACCTACGGGTGTCATTTCCAAATTTTAAACTGTTTTTTGAAGAGTTTCGTAGTAACTGCACTTCTTGTTGATTTTTAATTTGATCTATACATCTTTGTACAAAAATCCTTCTGCGGCGACTGATCCATACGGCATTAACTTGTGTCTTCCAATCTTGATCACCATAAAACATTTTCCAACAATACCCCAACCCCGAAAAAAAGAGCAAAAAGCAAAAACATTAGTAAAGGGCGTGGTGAAACAGAAACCTTTAAAATTTTAAAATGTTGAACGGATTGCCCGATTTTTCCTCAAAGTGCACTAATACGTTGTAATATCTCTGCAATGGTCCTCTATCCATATCATCGTGTCACAAGACATGTAACGAAAATAAGATGAGATGATGATCATAGACTTACAGCTTTCCTGTTGACGGGTGCACGTCACGAGTTCGACACCCACGAATCATAGAGCCCACGAGTCATACAGCCCATCTACGAGTCATACAGCCCATTAGTTATACAGCCCACGATTCACAGACAATGAGTTTGACGCCAAACACACAAGGCCCGCGAGATCGACACATTAAGTCCCGTGTTGTAATGTCGAACTCTTGGGCTGTTTTACCTAGTGTTGAACCCATGGGCCTTACTTGCCTAGTGTCAAACTCATGGGCTGTATAACTCGTTTTATAACTCATGGACCTTTTTTTTTCAATGTCAAACACGTGAGCTGTATGACTCGTGGGTGTCGGTCTCGTGGGATACCATCGTCCTACATGGTAGGACAACGATATAAGGGAAATTCAAAGGTAATTCGACGTGTTTTCACTTAGCGAACTATTCTCAAAAGGCAGAGAGAATAACATTACCCTAAACAAGATTATGTCAGCAATTTAATCGAAGGAATCTACAGTTTTCATTTAAAAAAAGTTTCTGTTTTCGCTGTTTACAGCATTGCTACCAAGTGTTCCACAAAGCAGTCGAGAGTGCATCAGTTGATTATTACATACATAATGACATTATATATATATATATATATATATATATATATATATATATATATATATATACATAATTTCCAGTATCCTACCTTTCCTGCTATTTGCAGACCACTCAAATGTATATCTCTTACATTAAGATCCTCAGACTTTGGTGGATACCTTAAAATCTCATCTTCAAATATTGCATTGCCGGATAAGGTCAAACAAAATGTCTTTAGACCTTCTCAAAATTCAAACCCACAATTTTAAAGATTACTAATATTTATCACTATCATCTTTGCAAATTCATGTAGGGCCGACAGCAAAAATACAGTAATAGCCCATTTCCTCCCAATTTCACTTGCACGTTTGTGAAAAACAACTCCGATCATAGATAACCTACGGTCCCGTTTCCAGAATTTTCATACATTCAGGGCACTCTTTTCTTAAATCTTCCTCATTTATTGCAAATCTCTTTTAATTTACGCTCTAATAATGTCGATATATGCACTTACTTTCTGAAAAAAAAATCATATTTACATTTCTCTTGAATGTGGTAAGAAACCCAAATGAATGAATGGATGGATATTTCCTTGAGTAATAAATGGCTTTGCGACGCTCAGTGAACTTGTTTACACACACAATAAGCACTGATAAGCACCAATGCCGCTAAGTTCTCTCGCAACATTTGGAGTGATTATTTGAAATCATGACAGTGAACACTTTGACACAGTATGCATTTAGTTTCGACCCACCTCCCGAAATCTAAACAAACAAAACAAAACAACACAAAACAACACAAAACTTAGGTAATCATGACTATTGTGGTTGCTTTGATTGAGTTTCATGTTCTTCTTTCTTCTACGAGTACCCGGGATCGAATGATTCGTTACGTTTTATCATTACGAGTATTCTAACAATAAACCTCGATAAGTCTAATTGGGTTGGATATAGATAATGTTATGGCATAGATTGATGATTATATGGGAATGGCGGTTGCTTCTACAAAGAGGCACGATAATTTCTAACTGTGTTTTCCCACTAGGTGACGCTTCTACTCATATTATTATGACAGCTCTACTTTTTGGTTAGGTTCGTGGTTTGTTTTTTTCTGGAGGGGGGGGGGGGTACTTTTAGAATCCTGAATAGCGTCTCTGGGGTATATAGAAAGAATCTTCACAGCAAATACCCTTGGGATTGTTCGGGTTCTGATTGTGAGTCTCAGGTCAGATCACGGTACATTCACGGTTGGTCGCCGCCTACTATTTTCACATTGCCTGGATTGTAAACAAAACGTGGAGCAATGTGAAACGTTTTGTCTAGCGAATGTTTACTAGGTTCCCTGGCACAAGTCTGGCATGACGCTGTAAGAATTCACAGCTCATTGCTATGTGAAATGCCCGAGGCTTCTGGGAATATTTGATTAAATTCGAATCCATTTGGCAAAGCGTGTTTCTCTCCCAATCCCCTCTTTCTCTCTCTCTCCCTCTCTCTCTCTCTCTCTCTCTCTCTCTCACACACACACACACACACACACACACACATTTCCTCCTTTTAATCAGTCAGAGCATTGTGTAATTAAAATGTGATCAGTTGCAGACAACTAAGATATTAATGTAATTCCATGCTTTACGCCCCCCCCCCCTTTTAGACAAGGGGGAAAAAGAATGGATGATAATAATAATAATGAAAATAATAATAATGATAATGATAATAATTATAATAACAATAATAACAATGGTCTTCTTTATCCAGGGGTAGCCTCTTAAGTGCTGACAGTCCTCTACCAAAGGATCCTGCTATTTTTATGACCCTTCGGTTGTCAGTTATCCATTTATACACCTTGGTCGAGAGGGACATTGCGGGTAAAAACATCTTGTTCAAAAGAGTGAGCACAGGACGGGATTCGAACTCGGGTCCTCCGATTGATAGCCAAGAGTCTTATCCACTATTATGCCACAGTGCCGCCACATGGTGACGTTTATTTTGATTTGACCATTACATACATTCCTCGATAGTTATCTGAAAGTGGCTTTTTGTCTTATGATTTGTAAGGGTGAATAAGATGTAAGATTTACTGGATTAACTCTAGTCGTTGCCAGTTTCTCTACCTCCTTGTAAGATCAGTTCCTCGAGAGGGCGGTTGTAGATTCGCAGCTGAGCTACGGCGCCGGAAGTGATGTTTCGCCAGAAATGATTCTTTCTGTGATGCAGAGAGATAGAGATATGATAGATAGATAGATAGATAGATAGATAGATAGATAGATAGATAGATAGATAGATAGATAGATAGATAGACGGATGGATGGATGGATGAATAGACAGATAGATAGATAGATAGATAGATAGATAGATAGATAGATAGATAGATAGAGTGAGTGAGTGAGTGAACAAGATAAAGAGGACGGGGAAACTTATAAGAAAGAGAAAATGACGACAGTTAAAAGAAGATAAGAGAAAAATTAGGCGAAAAAAGAGTTAAATAAGATCAAGAGAAAATGATGATTGGTGATGGAGACGCAGAAAGGGGGATATACAGGAGAAGAACGGGCAGAGAAAAAGAGAAACGGGGGAGGAAGAGATAAGTGGATGAGAGACGAATATAAAACAAAATATAATATGGGAATTAGGTATTAAGTAGAAAGAAACGATAACAAGAATTGCATATGACAAAAATGTATATTGGAGCTTTATCGATGCTCATGTTACAATTGTTTTTTCCCACGTTGTAGTCAAAATGCTTGCTTTTCTGTAGCCCTCATATCATCCAAGAGTGCACCGGGGTGAAAAGGCGAAGTCTCAGATTTGCCTAAATTCAATTTATTATGGAAGCATATTTGGGGAAAGCTTTTGGAAAGATTCTGTGATGCTGAATGTTATAGCCATCCCAGTTTCATTTTGTAGTGTACGTCTAAAAATTTGTTTTTCTTACTGCTGCGATGTTCTAAATGTCTTTTAATTTGCTCGTATCTACAAAGAGCTGGTGTTCAGACACGTGCATGTTACGAGTCTGTCACTGACGTGCCATACACCCCACGAGCTAGACACAGAAAAAGGCCCATGAGCTTGACGTCAAGTAAAATTGGCCCACGAGCTGTACGGTCCACCAACTCAACACTATTAAGCATAGAAGGCCCATGAGTCTGACGATAGGCAAACAAGGACTACGAGTCCGACATTACATCTCGGGGATTGATGTACGCAGTGTCGGTCTCGTGGGCCTTTTTTGCCCATGAAGTGTCGAGCTCATGGGCCGTACTACTCGTGGGCTGAATGACTCATGGACCCTCTTTTTCAATGTCGAGCTCGTGGGCCGTATGATTCATGTATGGACGTCGGGCTTGTAGCCACTGCAGTGCTGGTATTAAAAGCAGAATTATTTGATAATGATGTATGTGCATGGTAGGAGTTCACGTTACCATTACTATTGCTCTCAGTGTTCTCATTACCATGGTAATTACTAAACTTATTATTTGCAAGCGCCATGAGCACTAGGATGTGATACATTACTATTAGTAGTTACGCTAACATTAGCATCATTATCATCTTCATAGTGGTTGATGTTCATGTCAATCAATATCTGTGGGACTGTAATTATTGTGTGCGTGGATTACAAAGCTTTATGCCAGTTACATTCGTAAATTTCATTTCATTCATTTTCATGTTCAACGAAGAGTATGAGTGTACAAAAAATATCATGCCAAAAAAGAACATACATGATTCTCTAAAAATATATCAAAATATGAGACAAATACAGTAAATTATGAATCCAATATGCATGATAAAAATAAATTTGAAGGGAATAGAAGTGGTATAGTCGTACCTTCGAAAATGAAGTACAAAATCAAAAAGACTGACATCAGGATGGTGACAAAGATAAGGAAAATCTGGAAGCCCATGCAAAATGTCCATCGTCTCTGGGGCTTCTTGTCGATGTCGGTCACGACATCGACGCCCGATGTGCTCTCTTCGACGGCTTTAGATGTGCTCGGTCTGTCTGGGTCGGTACATTCTTTATATTGGCCTTCAAAGCCCTCATTCACTTTGCCGCCAAACACCTGCAACCATATATAATTAAGATGATTCGTTCACATTTTTAAAGAATTGACACATTTTGCCTGTTTCCACGGGTGTGTGGAGATTCTGAAATTCTGCAGAGTCTCTGATGACAAGGACACACTAATCCTATAGCCAGGTGAATATCGACACTAACATACAGCATGCTTTGTCAGTTATATAAAAGTTCGTCTTGCAGGAAGTTCTGTTCAGATAAAATTGAGGAATTTTCTTTCACTTCATGTTCAGTGACTCTTGAACGAATATTGTCTCATTTTTTGCCACCTCTCTACAATTACGTAAATATATATTCTATATGAAAACAACAAAAATGGGAAAGCATTAAACTGAAAAAGATAAAAACCGGACTGGTGGTTTCGGGCGTTTTATAGGGAGTAATAGGACGGGCGGTTTTGGGCGGTTCAGTTACTCATGGGTTTAAAAAAAATATACATCACTAATGCATTAGGCACCATTCCATGACAATACCACTGGCGACGTGCACGTTCACGTGGAGCTGAAGTGGATACAACTAGACTAAGGGGGTGTTGCAAGAAAGTCAAGTTGCAATTGATTGCAACTTTCTTGCAACACCCCCTAAGAGAAATAAATCAAATCGTGGAAGTTTAACTGAAATTGCTTCTTATAAAATCAGATGCGTGCTTTTTAGATGGTGGTGGCATAGTAAAACAAATGTCACATGCGCTTGTATCAAAATCTTTACTGATATTATCTTTTTGACACGTAGAAAGAAGAAGTTACGACATTCAATTGAAGTCGTCATAGATTTCAAGCATTCCAATTTAACCGATAGGGGGTTGTAGTCTCTGAATTATCGACATAAATATCAATTTTGCAACATCATGAAGTTAGAAACAAATAGGAGCATTGTGAAACAGTGAAGATATCGCTTCGCATAAAATATAAATTTTGATATTCAATTTCAAGTTTGTCACAGTGATATTTTTGACACATACCTTCTCCTCGTACTTGCTCATGATCTCTAGGAATCTTGACAGGGAATAAAGGTAGAATGAGGCATACAACAAGCAGGAATGTCCAAACAACTTCTTCCACAACCGTATGACATAAGATGCGAACTATGCAATCTCGTTAACAGCGAGGAACAGGTACTATAAAGTAAGCAAACTATATGTAGCGGTAGGTGCGGCGACACGCAGCACCACGCTCCGCCGACTTTCTATAATACCGACAGACTTGCTCAAACTGCTTGCTTCGGTGGAATCGAGGTGTGTTTGTCTGTTGGGGGAGGGGAGTGAGCAAGGTGTTGTTTTCAAAGCACTCCATTCATGGTCATGTTTTATATCGTTTGTAAGGAAGCCATTAATGTTTGGAAGAAAACCAGGCCTTTTAAGTCCCCTCCGAAGAACTACTGGCGTTGAGATTGAAGTATTTCTTTCTTTCTTTTTCTGCCGTATTGCAGCTGGCTGGTAGATCACTTCTAGAACTGTCTGTACATGTTTTTCATTTTCCAACACTTCCCCTTTATTTTCAGTGGGAACAGTTATGTCGCAATCATTATTCCTCCTCTGAAGAAAAAAAGAAGAAGAAAAGAAGCACTGGAGGCTCCCTCCATTGTCTCATAATCATGACGCACTTTCAATTCAACAAACTTGTTCCAGGCTGAACTTTTTTCCATTTTTTTTTTCAAACGAAGTAAAAACTCATGAATACATGATTTCGCTGACAACACAGCTGTCATCTTGTGATTTACTAGTAACGTATGCCCCCCCCCCCCAAAAAAAATAACACAAACACACACACAAACACACACACACACACACACACACAAGCACACGCACACATACCACACTATACTCATAAAGTTACGCACCCGATTGCACATCTGCACGCAGTAAGGTTGTTGACTGGTAATCATGCAGACTGAGACCAGTATAGACACGGAAATATGAACCCCGTTGAGAGGTATATCATTTCATGCAAAAAACAAAACAAAACAAACAACAGCCACAAACAACAACAACAAAAGAAAAACAACACAAGAAACTCAAGGATCAAAGTCGAATGACGTACACGAGATGTATTCCTTCGTCAGGCGACAGAGTTGCATTATTGTACCACTGCGGTATTACAGTGGATCTGGCTTTTGCGTATAAAATTGGGTTATGCGTTCTACTCCGAAAAGTGTTTAACTGACTTGTGACAGGTGTGAAAACGGGTACATAGCAATGCAGGAATAATCTTAATGGCAGACGGGGGCCCTCTGCCATAAAAAGCAATGGAAATATCAGGAGATTTCCAATTGTGGATTAGGATATAATGTTATCATCATTATTATCCGTATCTTCTTATCGTCGTTTATTTTTGTCATCATCTTAAATTTCATTATTCATATTGTTGACAATAGCGTAATCAGTAAAGTTATCACTGTCGTTGTCGAAGTCATTACCATCACCATCATCATTACCATTTACAGTTACCATGACTGACGCATATGTTACCAAGCAGTCATTGTGGCATATGTTAGCAATTACTGCATATCAACCCCTGTTATTATCCGTGTCAAATCCATCAACCACATGGGGGTTTGATAGTCGACAATGCGACCAAGAACAGGACAAACATAAAGACAAAAAAGAACAGCAAAACAACAACAACAACAGCAGCAGCAGCAGCAGCAGCAGCAGCAGCAACAACAACAACAACAACAACAACAACTCAACACCTTTTGTGTCATCCTCTCCCCTCGGTCTTCTGAATGTTACTCCTGCTTTTACGATTACAGTTCGTAATTCCGAAGATTCGTTTATCAAAAAAATGAAATACTGTTCCTTATTCCAGAGGTTCTTTATTCTAAAGGTTTTTTTTTCTTTTCTTTTTCGAAAATGGAATAAGGTTCGGTCGTTATTCTTCAAAAGGTCCGCAATTTCAAACATGAAATAAGGAACGTAATTCAGAACGTTCGTTATTCCGAAAACTAAATAAGGTACGTAATTCCGAAGATTCGTTATAGTACGCACCCTCTTTTCATTTTTGATAAACTAGCCTTCGAAAAAAGGAATCTCATTTCGTTTTCGGAATTACGAATCATCGGAACAACGAACCTTCGGAATAGCGTTACAAATGTTCGGATTATTGAAACCTTTTTTTTTTTCATTTTCGGAGTGAAAAAACTTCTAGGTATAGGGAATTTGTGGATATCGGAATTTTCCTTTTCGGATTTACGAAGCTTTGTAATAACAAACGTTACCCATGTTTACATGAACATTACTCTGAGTCTCATTATTCAAGACTATGTATTTCATGTCACATTCTTCACAAGCGCGAATTCAGTAAACGCTACCAGCATCAGGGGAGCTTTTTCAATTCAATTTCATTCAATTCGTTTATTCATCTCATCTTCGGATAAATCCAATACAACAGTATTGGATTTTACAATACACAAAAAGATAATCAATCATTTACATATAACAGTGAAAATGTGTGAACAAATATCTCTAGGAATCGAATACCAGATTAAAGGAAATTGGTGACGTACGGAGTTTGAAACCAGATTTGTTTTTACTACCCACATAATAATAACAATAATAATAATAATAATATGAAATCTATTGCAATTTCGTGTATTGTATTTATGAATTATATTATTAGTTGAAAACATACATGAAATATTTTGAGGTAACATATTTTTGAAATAATAAAATCCCAAAACAGCGGTATTATAAGTATACAAATCAAATATATTCAAAGTATTAAATTCACGAAAAAGAGGAGCCGAATGAGCAAGATAATGACTACCAGAGCATATTCGTAATGCTTTTTTTCTGCAATTTACGTAAAACTTATATCTTTGTTTTATTATATTGCCCCATACAAATGTTTTGACTTGATTTTTTTGAACGTAATTCTCAGCAAAGCATGTGAAAGGCGATTGTAAGTGACTCGCGGAGGCATGGAATTTTAATATCAAAAACGCTGTGAACATGGACATTCCAATTTCTAGGCCTGGGATATAACGAAGCGGTCTCTAAATATCGTCGCTTCGTTTCTTTCGAAATTAGATTTATGTCGTTTCTATTGAAGGCCATGAAACAAATGATGGAAAGGGGTTAGCATACCTAAATCTCCCTGCCTGCGTCAGAGCACGAGAAGGGTAATCAATTTGTTCAATGAACTGCATGGATTTTACTTTAATATGCACACTAACAAGGATCAACCAAAACGTATTGACAAATTTAGAGATTAATTTGCATGACAAAGCTTCAACACAACGCAAATGAAATTGGCTGCGTCGGGTAGACATTAATTAGTGCCATGCAGGGAGTAGGAGAATGGGGGTATTTTGTTTAAGTCGTTGTCATGGTGACCCCTCCTCGGGCTTCCAGCGTCGTCGAAATCCACTTTCGATTTTACCCAACAGGCTCTGGCGCTCAGGCGATTTATGTTGGAGGACAATATATCGAGTCTTGTTTTTCTCTTTCTTCGATCATACACACACGTTCACATAGTGCAGAATACTATTATATGTATCATAATAGAAGCATATTATATATTCATATTTATATCTCAGGTGCCCCATCTTGCAGCAAAGGTTCAAATTGTTACTTTTGCTTCTATTTTGGCCCATATACATACACAAACACAAACACACACACACACACACACACACACACACACACGCACACACACACATACACACACACACATATATATATATATATATGTATATATATATACACATATATATATATGTATATCTATATATATGTTTATATATATATATATATATATATATATATATATATATATATATATATACATATACATACATACATAAATACATATGTGTGTGTTTGCGTGTATGTGCGTGTGTTAGCATAAAGTCGAAATCACCTGTCTACTGTAGATAGCAAGTTGTTAAAAGTTACAAAAGCACAGGCATTGTCCTTTTCTCTTTCTTTCCTATTTCACTTCAAATACATGTTTATCTGTTGGTAACACATGTTTGTTTCGAATTTGAAACCTTCTTTGTTTCGACGTAGACCTGTACAGAGTATAGAATACCTTACAAAAATACATGTTTGATAAATTGTCCTCTTTAAAAAAAAAATACATATTAGATAAGAGCCTGAGGGGATCATCCCAACAACAAAATATCAGATATTCTCCGGTATAAATCTACTCCCTGGCACAAATGAATGTATTCCTGAAGCAGTCAAATATATTTTTTTAGATATACAATATTCTTATCTATGTATATATATACACATATGAAGCATTAGCTCACAAAAAAACAACCGCGTGATTAAGAATGTGTTGTTTTTCATGTGACTTGAGCTACACCGTCACTAGATGTTAGACATCAGGACTTATGATGTTTGGTAATCTTTAGACAGTTTACATTCTGACAGGAATATGCATGCGAACGACTGCAAAATATTCCCGGCCATTAACCCTAATCGTAACGGCCCCGAATATTGGAATTTTCGCTATGAGTTCGATCAAAACCTATTAACAGGTTCCATCAAATCAACGAATATGATTTTCAGCTGCTATACACTATCACAAAACGAGTGCACGTACAATCATCATGTTCCGCTGTTGTGAATGTCACAGTAAGAAATTAATAACACTTTCCAGGGACCCCAACCTGCAATTCCTATTTTGTGGTCACTGGAAAAAATGAAAATGATCAGTGAAGTAGAGGATAGAAGTGAATTTAAAAAAAAGGAAGCGAAAACAGGTGACATCGAGGTAGATACAGGGGAGGAGAAGGGGAAGGAGAGGGAGAGGGGGAAGGGAGGAGAAAGTGACGATAAGGGGTATGAGAGAGAGAAGCAAACACAGAGGGTTGGATGTTAACGAGGGGAGGATAATAATCTGCGCATGCGCGGTTTATTGCACCTATCCAATGATCCACTGATTTGAGCATCTAAGGGCAGACGATATACACCTGACGTCAATACTTGCAGAACGCGCTCCTACATTACTCCACGCTACTCTTTTTATTCAAGTTGTCATGATTCTATGATCTGCCTGATTCAGTGGGAAGCGTTGCTTTTTTGTGATTCTTCAAAGAAAGTGTGTTCAGTCTCACACACTATAGGGATAAACTGGCAAGCAAATCGTCAGAGGAGAGCAGGCACCCAATGGAATCAAGGAATACAATCGATTCAGAGCGCAGCCTTTAATGTCTTTGTCATGATTATTGTGGTTTAAGTCATACGTTTCCGCCAACATCAGTGAACATGGGATGTTTCGTAGCAGTCGCGAGTCTCGTTCTGACTTTGGTAAGCACATTCTCCCTTTTGTCTACCAGTGCTTTCCAAACATTTTGTCATATTGAAATGAAGAATTCTCTTGAAGTAGAAGTAACATTATTATATTACGATATTTCCTTCTCAAAATACTCTGGTTCTTTTAGTGTAAGACAGTTCATGAGATATTCTACAAAGATAAAACATTACCACAGATGAATATGATCGACACGAATTCTCCCCGGTGCAAGTGTCATTCGGTACAGTAAATAATGTATATAACAAAACTGAAAAACATGTATCTTCGTGACAAGGACATAAATATGGGACTTGTTGTTTTCAGGATATTGAATACAAAATCCAAATATTCACATTTATGATAAAGCTTCAATTTTGGGGTCGTCAAAGCAGAAAGCGAAAATATAAAATCATGATGAAAGGTCAAAAGGAGGTTACTTATTACATTCGATTGATTGTAATAATCAACCGTTTAAAAAGAAAGATTAACATTTCTAAACAAACCCATATTTGAAAGAGAAAATATTCGAATTGTATGAATCTTACAGCTGTATACAAAGATTGTACACAGTTGTGACGATCATGGACGATGTATCATGGTTGGCTTGAATTCAATTTCACTGAGTCCTTAATTGAATCACATCATGTCCTTGGACAAAGCGATTATTTTCAGCTTTCCAAAATTAGTTAACAGGCGTTTATCTGTCGCCCTTTTCTTGGATGTTTATTTGCGTTTGTATATAGAATACTTTCTTTCTGAAACTGGCTGCAAAGTATCCCAATACTGGCCAAAGCGCGAACAAAGCAAAACAATACATCATTTAGCCGTTACTGGGCATTTTTCTGGGAATATTTTGTGTTTATATCGTGTTTGAAAAAAATATTGTGTTTATGATCACAAGTGTTTCTAAACTTCAGTAAAATTACTCGAAATGCATTTACAAACGCTGCTGGGAACAACTGCAAGTCTAACCGCTTTTTGAAATGTGTATAGTATTGGGAATCATGCCCAAACTTCAGAGCTAGCGCTTTTGCACTGAAACTGCATAATACATCAATATCTCAATTCCTTTGAAAACCTTTGATGAGAGAAACAGCACATTATGGCCTATCTCATCATGAAATTTATCATCACCTCCTGCCAAAAAGTAAAACCTTTTTTTTTTTTTCATGGCTGGGAAATACGAAATCAATGCGGAGGATTTAAAGTATAAGTGATCAACCAATAATAACACCAAGTAAAACACACGGTGTTGATCAGATTTCTGGTAGGCCTACTATGACCATCTGCAGGCATATTGAAACAGAGATAAGGAACTTCTCAGAATAGAAAGAATAAAATCATGACAAAAGAAATTCGAAAGAGAGAAAGAGCCAGAAGGGGACATAAAATAAATGAATAATCATTAGATAGCAGATTTATATAAAAATCTAATGAAAATAACTAAGATAGATAAATACGATAGTCTTTGTCATCATCAAGTGCTCAAATTCTTTAATATTTCAGTTTCTGCGTATACTTGTATTTGTTAATTTGTGAATTTTGCTGGAGCGTACATTTCAAAGACTGCAGATATCCTAGTAGTACTCTGAATATTTCTGTTCTCATTCTAGCATGGACAAATGAGTGATTTACTCGTTTTTGGCATGTCTTTTCGCTTTTCAGATATTTATTCAACACTGTCAAGGTAAGTCCTACAATTTCATTCCCCCCTTTTCGCATCGTTCTATAATGATGATGTATAAAGCACATTTTCTCTCTCACAAAGAAATACGCTGCTCATAGTTTCACACCAACAAATTCCGATTCAAAAGAATCTACTGAGTATGATATCAAAACTGTATATATTTTGTATAAATGATTTCGTATTCCACGTTGGGACTAATAGGCACCACCAATTACAAAAAGAAAATATTGCAAACACGACTGCATTTAAAACATATGAAACTGTAGTTTCAATTCAAATCATGCTGAAGCATAATTGCATACACATTTTCCAGTAAAGTGACATAAAAAAGTAATCTGCATTAGTTTGAGTTTGTTTGTAGTTACTACAGTTACGACATCTGATAACCTGTATCCAATTCAACCATATCCCTTGGTTTATCGAGATTAATCCTGTCTGTATACTCTGCAAAATATTCCAAGGAATAATGATAACAATATTCCCATTACATATATCACAGTCGTTATGTTACATCATACTTATACTGTTAGACATGATATTGGTGATAACAACAACGCGACTTTCCTACCACATACTTAAGTTGTCTTCTAATGATGACAATGGTACAGATGCCAACTCTAATGTATAGACGTATCAAGTATGGAATTCCATGTATGTGTAAGTAACTGGTAGATTAGTATAAACCCTACTCACGTTACTCATCATAACTAAGACTAAAATCAACAACAAATTAATAATTTAATACAAAATTTCATGCTCTTCGAAGCCTAATACTTGATAATAAAATAGCACGAGGTGACGTTATACACAAGCTTTTACATTGAAAGAAAAATTGCAACATGCCTGTCATGCCATTGTTGTAATTTCACTTCAGGATTGTTGCCCGAGTGAGCGAATGCTGCAATCAATATCCAATTGTATTTGATTAGCAACCTGCCACAAAAAGTAATTACACCCCTCTCCCGACCGGTGCATGTATAAAGCATATCCTTCACCCTCCCCCTCCTTTCCCTTCAATATTTTCTGGGTCAACATTGCTTTTCGTTTGGTTCAATTCGTGGTGATCGATCAATTGCTGCATTGAGACATCAAGCATCCAATGGTATTCTGAGTCCATCAGTCGTACCAGCGTTACCATGGAAACGAGGTCTCTTTTTGTGTGTTTGGAAGGCAATGGGTCAAACATATCAGTAATGATATTCTGGTATAACATGAATGTTCTCTTCTTCGGAACAATGGAATGATTGTAGATGGTATATACTGTGACTTCTCGTATGTATGTATGTATTAGATACGCCAATATAGGCAATGACTATCCGGCCGCGTGTTGTCTGTGGGTTTTCTTCTGTCAATTCAATTCGCGTCAATATTTTATTTCCATTCAACAAAGGTAACCACATAATGCAAGGAATAAAATTGAAAAGGTGTATTGTTTAACAATTTGTGACCATGCAGTATGATTAACAAGTATCTCTCCCTTCACATGCTTATGTACACACACGCGCGCGCGCGCGCACACACACACACGCACACGCACACACACACACACACGCACACGCACACGCACACACACACACACACACACACACACATATATATATATATATATATATATATATATATATATATATATTACATAAGAAAAAAGAGGAGAAATGAGGTATAGAAAGAGACTGAAACTTCATTAAATCGAAGCAGAGGCAAAGTGAGGGTGATTAGTAAATGTGTAAATCGGCATGGAATACTAGCTGTTAGGACAATGTTTATCTAAACTTCGACAAAACGGAGTTAAGTTAAGTCTCCTACAACAAAGATTAAAATCTTTGTCCTAACTTATGTAGACTGTTATATGGCACAAGTCTATTGCCAAATCGTTCCATAGAAGGAAGAAGACGAATCATAGGCAGATGGGCGATTTATATATTATTGTCGTGATATGGTGCGACACCAAGCCAAAGCTATCATTTTGTGCATTAATTAATATCGTATATAATGGCTTTCGACCTTCTGTATATACTGTATCCATCTACTCTATTCGATTTAAAGGAGACCTCCGGATGATTTTCAGATTTTTCATTTGAACAACTATAAATCAGTTATACTGAGGACAGAGTCTCAGAATTTGTGATAATTGGGATGAAGAATAAGAATATTTCCTACATTTAGAACAAATTGCAATGAACAAGGATGATGACATGGCAGAGTCACCATAAGAATGCATGATTTGGGACTCAAGGAAGCAGAACAAAAGAAGAAGGCATGCATAGATTATACACAGATGAACTGGCAAGCAAGCGGTATTGTAATGGAATTACACTGCTACATTTCTGAAATATGTGAACCTCCTGTGTCATCATCCTTGTTCAGTGTAATTTGTTTAAGGTTTTTCTAAGTATTGTTTCTCTGCACAAGAACCACAATAAATTCCACAAATCTATACATGGAGTTGTTGATTAATGTACTACATGATGTGAAATGATGAAAATTGTCTGGAATGTCCATTCATCACGCAAATACGAATACAGAGTTTATATTTGATAAATCATATTTTTTACAAGCAGGAACATAAAGTTTAATAAAAAGAATTACGTGAACAAAATGATGAAGGAAACAATGCATATTTTGCAATGGTGACAAACGACAAAGGTAGACATAGCGATGGAAAAGAATGATCTACTGAAAAGAGGATCTTGTAAAACTCGCTGGTTCGAGAAACAATATGATATCATGTATGTATCCAAAATTTATCTACATTATATAACAGTTATAAGCATTTTATAAATGAAACATTTAATTCGGGTAATAAAAGAACATATTGTAGACAGTACTAGTTTAAAATGATAGAGTACATAGGCCTACAAACTTAAAATGAGATAGATGTTGCTGTATTAGGGTGAATAGAATGTGGGCTTATGTTCTTTAATGTTCAACGTCTGTGAGGGGCACAATGATGTTCACTAGACGTGGGAAGTAAGAGAACCGATTATATTTTCCCGATGTCATAGCAACGATTGTTCCCTGGAAGACATATCTGCCTAGCAACCAGTTTCCCTTCCTTCCTTCCTCTCCCAGTGCAAACAAGATCGTCTGGTCTTTTTACCCTTTGTATGTAGAAGCATAAATCAATACCCATAAATCATCACCTGAATAGAAACCAACGTGTCTGCCGTATATGTCGAGGCCATGCATTTTCATAAAAGACTCATAAAGTTGAAAGGAGAAAAGTACTCAATTTACCGTGGAAGGTGTACACTTGAATGTCCAGGACACATACCTTTTCTTGAGATGTTCTGCAACAGCAAGGAAGAGGGGAACATAAACCCTTAAGTACCAGGTGAATTTGAGCCCGTGTCGACTGAACGAGAACGATACTCCCAATGCATTTAACAGACTTTTCACTCTGCCATCGACAGAGATGTGCATTATCTGTTTGCCTGTTTGTCCGTTTGTTTTGATTTTCAGTCAAGGTATAACTAATCATGAAAAAAAGGAGACAAGTTTGGATAATAGCTCCACACATTCTGTCATTGTGATAATGTCGAGCTCGAATGGGAGAGAAGTTCTCAATTTTATTCTCTTAAATACATTAAGTTCAGTGCAGTAACCTTCCTTTGCATATGTTTTAAAACTGTGCATTCATGTTTAATCTTATTACGATTACATAGTAGTATAGGACAGTTAAAGGTCATATTCCGTATTGAAGTACTCCCTGAGTCCCTGAGATATGTTGGTTTTGTAAAAGTTGGCAACAAAAAGACAAGTGTATTGTCTTCCATCAATATCTTGCCTTCGCCGTAAACTAAAAGTTATATCCACCTTAAGTCTTATATATACATCATTCTACTGAAATTATTGAAGTAGTTATTGAGACCCTTTCAAAGCAACCTCTGTACGTACGCTGTGGCCGCCCCCCCCCCAAAAAAAAGTAACATTTCATTTAATAATATCAAATGAAATTTTACATTTTTTGTAACATTTCATTTTGATGATATCAAATTAATGAAATGTTACATTTTTTTTGGGGGGGGCAACATAATGATGTTGTTATTTTTACCACTTTTGTTTATAGGTATACATCATCTGCATAAACCAAAGACTTGGGCTGGTTGCGTTTTAAAGGTTGTGCGAATAAGGCCATTTAAATAAAGATAATGGCCGGATCGCCTCAGCATATTAAAGCTTCTTCATATGGATTTATAGCTCTGTGACTGGTGACTGGATTATCGAACAGGTTATAATGTCACTTATTCGACTACCATATACAGTCTGAGAAGAATCTACTTCTATCCACTAGGTCTCAACAGTGGCCAATTTTACAAATAATTTGCACTTAGACAATGTTTGTTAATATAATATCATATCCATGGAAAACTATTTGTCTAGTTCTCGAATCATTATCGATCTGGGAGGCATGCTGCCGTCATAAGGCGTGCAATGTTTGCACTGAGAGATAACGAACGGGGCTTTTTTTCTGTTTGCGCAAATATTTTATACCCAGCTACCTCCGAATGGATAATTAATTGCTGCGAAGTTCACACTCGAGAAAAAAAGGGGGAAAATTCTCCTCATCGCAGAGTTTTGATACCTGCTTGTAGCCAGAATGAAGACCAGAGTCCTGGGGCATTATTTCGTTTTCATATTTTTGTGATCCTGATGCAACATAATCATTCATATTATGTAAAGTCTTAATGTTCTAAAGAGTAAAACTGACCATTATTCTGTGCCCACCGTTTTAATAATGAAATATCAACCGGTTGTCTACGGGAACCGGATGCCCCTGTTTTGAAGCAATGGGAATTCGAGTAATCTCGGAAGCAACGGGTTAAGTAAACAGTCCACGATAAATGAGGCAAGTATGTACGCTGGGTAGAGATCGCTCGCTGCGTTTATCACTTGGCTCCAACCAGTCTGAATTCACTCTGCGTTCTCAAGTTGGCAAACCCCGTATACACAAAATATGAACCATCGATAGCGATCGATCTTATCTCGGTGATTCTCAATATTCATCGCGATGACGTCACTGAAGTGCTTCGCTGTTTCCTTGTTTGCTAACGATTCTTCGTTTTGGCCGCGGTGGAATAGTGGTACACCTTGACGCGGCGTTTACGAGACGGTCAGGGATTCGAATCCCTGTTTTTACACGTGTGTATTTCAACTTGATGATTTTTTTCCTTTTTTTTCACAGCCCTTCTTTAACCCATATCTACATAGACAGCCCAAGCAAGTTACCTATGGAGGTGAAACCAGAATTTCCCCATACAGCAGAAAGCGTGAAAACAGGTCAAATTTGCTGAATTCGGAATACGAAAGTGTTTTATCTGTAATTTAGTCTGGTTTCTACAAAGAAAAAAAAAAGAAAAACATTTTTCTCCCAACCATTTTTTTTTTTTTGCAACCAGCAGAAGATTTCGTATCACTTCACTGTGCAATATCCCAGAGGTCTATCAACCAAACTGTCAAGATGTTCCAAGCTCAATTTGTAAAGAACTTAATTCTTTAACGTTTGAGTTAAATACACATCAAGTTAGTTGAATTTCATATCTTACGTAGATAGCAAAACTATCATTAGTCATGCAGAGCAAGCTCTCGTGGAAATCCTATTCAGTATATAGGCTTGGATATAGAATGAATCGGCAGGATACATATTCACTACTCATTAAATATAATGCTGATTAGCAGAGACTTAAAGCTGTCTTCTGACGAAAACATGAAGGGAGAATACACATTGGGATCTAGACGAAACGTCTAATGCAGTCTTCGCGATTAGCTTGCTGTGTGGAAAGGGGAGGGGGTGTCACGTGATAAACACGCCGAGACTAGAAAACGAGAGAAGATAACTACGTGCTCTCTATGATACCCACCGACAATGTTGCAGTCAGAATAGCTGTTTAAGGCCATCCAAGGGCTGAAATGTTCCTATGAGAGCTCCAAAACACCAGAGAAGCGCATTATAAACGGAACATAATATTCCATATTCATGAAGATTATCAAATTAGGTTTCAACGAGACACGTTCTACGTCTATAACATATACATTGTCGTGATGCGTTTATCGTAGATAGGTGTATGATACGTCACAGTGTCAGGTCCCTAGATTGGTTTGTTGCCTCATAATCTTCTCGGAAGCAGGACATGCGTTCCCATGGTTACGTATTTCAATTATGTTGATTGTGGTTAAACTGTCAGTTTAAAAATGGACGCATCCTTTGCTATCTCTAGATTGGATGAGGCGAATGTGTGACGTTTTGGGCTTTAACTGCAAACACGCACTCTCATTTCAACTGGATCGCACTTTTTTGTCGAATTTCATTTGTTAATCAAATTTGGAGACAATTTCCTCAATTTCTCCCTTCTACCGCGACAGCAAACGAACGCGTGGTGTTGCCATGGTAATCAGACAAGCTAAGGGACACATCTTGAATGGACATTTCACTCCTGTCTAAGAGCGATCTCTCAAGGTGTAATTATTATACACATTTTTTCTGTATTCTCCATTCCTTCAGCAGTATTCGAATCATCAAAAAAACAACTTGAAAATTACACACACACAGAGACTCAGACGGGTGCATGCACACACACACACACACAGACACACACACACACACACACAATATTCCGTGTATCGATTACGACTTGATCAAATCCATGTGAGTCTGCATCCGAAAACCCCTAAAAAGTGTTGTTATATCTGAGTTGATTTACTAGCAGGCTGAAATTCGGTATTTTGGTTACCTCACCATGCAGCTGATTTTGGGATGCGATGTTTTTCGACATTTATATTGATTTGATTTTGATTTTTTTTTCATTTGATATGATTTCATTTCCGCATTCAAGCAAATACAAATTGAATACAAATTTCAAAAGCACAATGACAAAGGATAAGTGCAGTGATTCAAAACGATAACATAATAATACACAAATAGATACACTTAAGCAATTGCTATGAGCAGTATACATATACAGAAACATAAAATAAGATTTTTTAATAGTACTTTTCAGTAACAAATAACAGCTATGACTGAATGCAGGAGACCGCCATCGTGAGTGGTTAAGCTTTAAATGGATGGGGCCTCATATATATTTCAAAATGAGGCCACATTGTGTTTAAAAATAAGCTAAGAATATTTTATTTCACGATTTTCATGAAGCGCTTATTTGTTGTTTCTGTCTAGCCAAGTCTGTTTTATCTCCTTTCCACACTATCAAGGTGTGTAAAAGAGTAAATAAAACCTTCCAGACACTTTATGAACAAGCATAATCTATGTGTAAAAAGTAGCTTTGACGATTTGACATGCTCATGCATGAGTATACCAAATGTTAGGTCAATATGATAACCTTTGACTTGCTATGGAGTTTCAAGTCAGTAATCCTTTTGGTACATTATACGCAATATTGAGAGTTACACAGTGCCATAAAAGAGACCCACAAACTTCTAGGATTTTTTTTTTAAGTAGCATTCCTGCATACTTGATCATCTATTCTATCATTCATTCTGATGGGTGCAGTTTCATGAAATATGTCATAAATCACATACAGTATATAACCTTACAATCTCTTCCTTTAAACATGATTAAAGAGAAATATCAAATATGGTGACCTTTTTGTCAGGTAAACTTTTTGTGTGATGTACGTAGGCACTGCATCTGTTATCTAAACCTGGCGTCCACTATAGGGCGCGGACAAGACGCTGAACGCAAATTTATTGATTCCGCATTCATTTGGCAACCTCTTCCGTTCACTGTCTTTGTCACTGCTAAACTCGTCCGCATGCACCTTCGGGAGAGATAAAAATGTCCGCGTCCAAATGCTGATCGAGACCAAAATTTGGATATAAACTTTCTGACACCTTCGGGAACTTGAGGACATCGTCAGGACATCCCGCCCTTCTATAACATTGTACTTACGCCTCTTCCTCAAACGTTCCGGAAAGAATCCCGCGGTGCGGGCAGCTTCGTAGATATGATAGAGGCATGCAGATTAAAAGTCACCCATAATGTTTTGGAAAGCGCAGAGCCGATGAGGATTGATATAAGACTCAAGTGCGAGAAGCCGCTACAGACACTTTATGGTCAAGATACGAAAGAGGCAACATTAAGTGACAAGTACAAGGATTTTCAAAGTCCAAAATCAATGTAGCATTATGCCTACGAAACATAAATAATAAAAAGAATACAATGATGTCTGCTTTGTCTGAACAAAGAATCTAAATTGTTTGAATCTTCTATATCGTCACTGCATGATGTACGAACGAATTACAATGCCACCCTATATAAGTGATGCGTGGCATAGCCCATTTTAACAATTTTAACAATCATACGCCGGGCTGGTTAAGTTCAACAATCGTCGTCACACTTTGATATTTTCATCATTATCATGACAGTGATGACGGTTATGATTTTTTTTTTCCGTGGCATGCTCCTTTATAATATTCGCAACACTGTGTTGAATAGGGTAGTACACTTTCCCGTCGTTCCTTAAAAAGAGCTGCGAATGACCTAATCTACTATGGCAATAAAAATAAATGTCAAAGAACTTCTCTGAAATCCACTTAGTGATTCATATACCAGACAGTCTACCTAATATGTCATTGCACTCATACACCTCGCACATCGAATAATGGTCTTTGTGATTTCGAGTGGATGGATACAATATACATACATGTATATATCCATGGTGATATATTGGACGACCATGAATATTTCAATCCGAATATCTGTCACATTATACATGTTATAGTCAGCAAAGGAAATGAATGCAGCGGCAGCAAAGCTAATGGATGTCTTTCCAGCATTCAAGGTCGATATAGAATGCTCCATACACACACACACACACACACACACACACACACACACACACGCACACTCACTCACACGCACACACACACACGCACACACACACACACACACACACACACGCACACTCACTCACACACACACACACACACACACACACACACACACACACACACATATATACAGGGTGGCCCAAAAAGAACGGAACGCCCAAGATCTTTAATTTCAGCAATATCGTTGCAAATATGTCATCATGTTGCATACTATTAGAAAGGCCATTCTTTTTCCAATAGAATGACACCAAGCTCTTTAATTTCAGTTAATGCGTTACGATTTTAGGTCCATTTTTGTCAACCCTTGCAATTTTCAAAATGTGATCATTTTGCACCTTCAGAGATACAGAAACCAGTGAGAATTCGGCTTACCGTAGAACCAGTAGCGTTCGCAACGTGCGAAACGTGGGGCGGACAGTGTGAATATTGTCGTCAGGTCGTCTCATTCACAATGGTAACGGACAATGACAGCCACATTCCACACATTGTGAACGTTACTGCTTCTATGGCAAGCCGAATTCTCGCTGATTTCGGTGTCTCTGAGAATGCAAAATGATCACATTTTGAAAATTGCAAGGGTTGACAAAAATGGTCCTAAAACCATGATGCATTAACCAAAATGAAAGAACTTTGTGTCATTCTTTTGGAAAAAGAATAGCCTTTCCAATAGTGTACAAAATAATGACATATTAGGAACAATAAAATAAATAAAAATCTTAGGTATTCCGTTCTTTTTGGGCCACCCTGTATAGGTGGATATACAGATAGAGACAGAGACTGACAGACAGATAGACAGACACGCAGACCAAAAAGGAGAGTTTCTTACAATGATCAGAATGATTTCCTTGCTTTCAAATTGATTCGATGCTCTCTTATATGCTGCTCGTTGATTTCACAACGTACGGGGCCGGGGGGGGGGGGGGGGGAGGAAAAATCCCTCGACGAATGCCCATATCTAATATAGCTCAATTAAAGCTATTTTAGGAAAAATATATTCAATTTTGCACTTCAAGGTGCCGATCAGTGTCACACTGGGAGCATGTTTGTGGGTGCAACTTTGCACCTTTCAGACCAGAAAGTTGCACCTTTAAAGGTAATCCCATTGTGACGCTGCTGTGAATGCGCATTTTTTTTCTTTCTTTGAGGGTTCTGTACAGTAAAGAAATTCAGGTACGATATCTTACGCATCAGCCTCGTGATCCACATTATGATAGTGGCCTACAGTGCCCCCCCCCCCCCAAAAAAAAAAAATACAATCAAATTTTCTCATTGATAACACCCAATATGATTAAACTATCTAAATGCTACTTCAGGGTAATAACATCTTAGCTCTATTTGCAGAAAACACCATTCGATTTGGTTAAGCGGTCACAGAGAAATGTGAAAAGTTGTAAACCATGTCATGAGTCTGATTCTTCCAAGTTTAGCACTTCGATGTTATTGTGTGTGAATACAATAGACATAACTTGGAGGGAAGAGATTCTTGACAGTCATTCTCTACAAAATTCCTCATTTCTCTTTGACCACTGAAGCAAGTCGAATGGGGTTTTCTGTATAAGATGTGGGCAATGAGTTATAGTTTCATACCCTGAATTTGTATTTGGATTGATTCACTATTTTTAAAGATATTAATGCGGAGGGTCCCGTTGTATTTTTTTTTTTTGGGGGGGGGGGGGGAACATACGGTACTGTACATAATGTAATTAGATGTAGCGCGCGCTTTTACATTATCAGCCGGTTCTCAGAAAACACAGAACTATGTATTCGGTGATTCGAGATATAGTACGGCATCTTTGCTGAGCAGCCATCTTGATGATTAAGTAGGGGCCTATCGATTTCTTGTTCAATAGACTAGAGTCCTGCTAATTAGCACACCATCTTGACGTAACAAGCATCTTTGTGGTCGACCACGTGAACTCCTATTGTTCTGCGGATGGCGACTGACTCTCGTTTCTTCAGCGGCCACTGATTAACAGGAAATTGATAAGTCAAGGGTTTGGTTATATTGTCTCATACATTTTACTCTTTCCCTCTCCATCCCTCCCTCCCCCCCCCCCCCCTTTCCTCTCCCCCTCTCTCCCTCTGCATCTGCTTTATCTTTCTTTCTCTCTTTTTCCCCCAAACTTTCCGTCATTTCTCTTAGCTTCACTGATGCCTCTGTATATCTCTATCGTATTGTCTGTGTCTATTGTAGTGTCTACTGCCCCCTTTCTTCCACCAATCTATAGAGCAACTCGAGTTGCTTTCGACTGACGGCAGAAGGCAAAGAATAATTCGATGACCATGAAGTCTTATCATGTATAATTAATGCTCTCCACTTAGCCCTCAAATAATGACAAGCATCAGTTACAGGTAATAATAAAAAATATAATAGGACCTATACTGTCGAAACAGGAACACACACACGCACACACACACAGGCAGACAAACAGATAGACACGCACACAAGCACACACACGCACACACACACACATACATTCAGACAAACAGACACACACGCTTTTTTTTCTGATGACATTTTTTTTTTCTTCTGAGTACATGACTTCTCATCTACCGACGGTCTACAGTTCAACATCAAACAGCAAAAAACGTGTGTACAATGGACCTCACGTTTTAATAATATATACTTGTCTGCGCTGGGACCACCAATTTTGTCCTTCCGTTGACGATGACGACATCAATAGTTTATAGTAATCTTTCTGAGATGAGTCGGTCTGAAAATGAATAAATAACCACGTCCTCTGCACGCAGAAGCACCATTATAGCTATCAATAGAAATATTGCTCGCATGCATGGTCAAATCCAGCCTGCAGTATAATCATTGGTATAAAAGCGACTCGCAATCCACGACCCGCGGGGCAATTTCATGAAGAGTTTTTTCGTATTTTTTTTTTGTACTAATTTGCTCTCAAGCACAAGGATATATAGTTTTTAACAGCTTGTCAGAAAAAAATCTCACAAAACGTTTTACGAAAATGCCCCCCCCCCCATGAAAATTGCTCTTACATTATAATAATTGATTGTAGGCCCTATTTACGTGGCCGAGTGATAATACCACGATTATGAGGAATTCCAATCAAGCCACATTATAGCTTTTTGGCTTTCGAAGCATGGCACATTCAGACGCTGTCAAATATTGGCACTGGCAAAGAAAGAAAAACTTAAGACGAAATCTGAATGTACACAAAAGATCGTTAAAATTATAATAAAGAATAACCTCTAGACCTACATGCGTGAAGGTACTATATCGGATTACTGTATATAGTAATCAAAATGAATATAGGCCTACACAATGCCCAATATATCACAATGGTCATGACTTAGTGCATGTATCGCACGGATCGAGAAATTACACTGTAGGTCCTAATCAAAGATTGTCTCTGCAGTCTGCTTACTGTTTAAGAGGTTGCTTACTTATGGGACACATTTTTTAAAGAGAAAGTATTAGGTACATTTTCGGCCTCATATCCATTGGCACACAACTCCTTTGCACAATATTGTTGCTTTTAGCAGTGTTAAACCATTTTTTTTGTGTGTGTGTGGGTGCGCTGCTTTTGATCATGACAAGCCGACATTGTTACTGCCAAAGTATTTTTCCTTGACCATGTTAACGATTGGTGAATCCCACTCACCGTGTAGGCCTGCAGCTGTAGACATTTGCAAGCGGTATATAGCAAATAAAAGTTTGGAGAGGGATCTCAGTGTACTTTGGCGAAGTATGAGAGGCTGTACAGACTGACTGAACTTGGATTCTGCAAAGTGAAGCTGGCAAACCCAACTAGGCTATTGTTAATTTTGATCTCGAATAAAATGATGAACATGCCGTAGGCAATACGGTAATGCATACAGACGATTTCTGTTGTTGTATAACTGTATTTAATAAGTCGATAACAGTGCATAACTTAGGAGAGAATAGAGAATGTGGTTGAATGTGCTCTTTAAAAGTACAGTATAAAGAAAGAATGCAATCGAAAGAAATTCATGTAGGCCCTATAGCCTATGTGCTGGGCCGGCGCAACCATGTTTTTTTTAATGTTTTTTTTTTGTTTTTTCTGCTTGTCAGCCGAGATTGGAACACACTTGGATCTAGCTGTCATCCAAAATGTATTTTCCCCCGGCCTCCATCCTCAAAGTGGACCAAATTGCTGCTCCCTCTTGTCATATATTACTAGCCGCTAAAATATTTTTTTTTAATTGACTCGAGGGGGAGGGGCAATAAATTTGGTGTCAATTTTTTTGGTCTTTGTATGGGGTGTGGTTGCTGCGCTTCTTGAGGGATTCCACTAGAATTATTCTATGGCTTTAATATGTTTGTATATATATTAGTGAGTTGTTATATTACATGTCTTAACTTGCTTTTTCAGGGGTCTTATTATACAAGCTTGCTTTTCTAAGACCCCCCACTTTACATCTATAATGCATCTACATGCATTGTCAATTTATATTCAAATATTCTGCAAATTGTTTTAATCGCATATATTCAACAATGTATTCCTTGTTACATATTCTTATGTATTCTTATCTTAATAATATCTTGCCCAAGTTTCTCGAAAATTATTTTACTTTTACTCAGGTTAGAAATACATATAATACTCGGCAATTTTATAATTTGTAAATCCCAAAATTTTATTATAGATATAATCACTCCAGACGAACAATTTGTTATACTGGTCCTTCTTTATGGAATGCCTTGCCAAATGACTTAAAGTGTATCACAGTTTGAATTTATTTAAGAAAAGATATAAAATACATTTATTAAGTCAATAATTTTTCTGCTTTTGTATGATTTTTAATCAAATTATTATGTATAAGGATTAACATTATGCTCACTTGCCTTGTTGTTTTATAGGTTTTGTACTTTGTAATGTCTTCTGTTTAAGTTTTTATGATGTGTGTTTTGTCTTGTTGATGTTATGTATATTTCTTGGGATTGACCTTGAAAGGCTGGTTTAAGCCTATATTGATTCCTCCACTTCTCTTGATATAACGCCTATGTTTTGTATATTTTTTATTTTGCCTTTATGATGTCCTTTGTATGCTGTCATTTACGATGTAATTACCCTTTTTATCAGATTTGTGGAAATAAATTGAATCGAATTGAATTTAATTGAATATTATTGTTCTTATGTAATTTTTGTTTTGTGGAAACTTTGAATAAACTTGAACTTGAACTTGATGTTCTTGTAGACCATACAAGGGTGCTTAAAACTGGGGTACCGGTATGCATTACGTTACGTAACGCCGGCCCTGTAATGAATCTACTTCTTACTCTTACGTAACGAATATAAGGAAATAAAACGTCAATGTTTGCTTTTATTTTCTCTTATTCATTAGCATCATTTATTGTTGGTGGTTGCTACCAAGTGGACGTCGACAACCGTATCTTCGTAACGTCAGCAGGCAATTACGATCCGGACGACCTTGACCACGCCTCTTGCGCCGAGGCCTGCGGGTTACTGGACTACCAGCACGCAGCGGTCACTGGGGGCGCTATTGCCTGTGCGCCGATAACACAATCAGCGGGGCCGACACAGGATCGTGCGACATCGACTGCAGCGGCAATGCTGCCGAGAACTGCGGGGGTGCCCAGAGTCTCCGGGTCCTCGAAATCACTCTTCAGCGGGCTGCCGTACAGCTGAACAGCACCAACGAAGCTTTCGTAGTTGGCCAAAGCAAAGCGCTCGAGGCTTCGTTATCTGGTACAGCGACCACGGCATCGTTTGACTATGGAGACGGCTCTCGCGCGACGGATTTTGATGCTTCGATACGCTCTCATGTCTATGCCATTCCCGGACAGTATGTGGCCAGTATTCACGCCCAGAATGTCCTTTCTGTAAGCTCATCTCTTTCAAGAATTCACTCGTTTTCTCGGCTCTTTAGGATGTACGAAAACGATGTAACGACAGACGTTAGGTTATAATTTTGTTATGTATGTAGAACGGTCTATATCTGTTGACTAGGGGCATAGACCTATGTAGTATTACACATAGCTTCTCCATTTTGTCATGTTAGAGTTACAAGTTGCCAAAAATCCTTTCTTCCGCCGTGGTTTCCAGTTCCCATTTCTTATTACAATTTTAACAAGATCTGCTATGATGAGTGCTACATGTAACTGTTAAGTAGTGTCTATAAGTAAACGCCGCTAGACCTTACCCCTAATCCCTAATCCTTTGTTGTTGCTGTTTGTTTGTTTGTGTTTATGGGGGGGGGGGGGGTGTTACATTGCCATAGCATTAGACAGTGACTTGTGACAGTGTTAAGAGTTCTACTATCTGCTCACGATATTTATTTTGGTGACATGATAGACTTCTTACATTCTACAGCAGCAGTGTTTTCAATATTTCTTGGATAAATGTGATGTAACTGCAATGGCAAATATGCCTACTGGCCATTGAACAAAATAGTGGTAATGTAAACCTTAGGTAAGGTAAAGAAAAATAACAACAAATCTGAACTCCCATATGATTTTGAAAAAGTTCTGTCCATGGGGGACTTAGATTCTTCCTGTCTAAGCAGTTGGGTGGGGGGGGGGGGGGGCCCCCCCCACCCCCCCCCGAATGTTCTGCAGCCCCTGCAAGACTCCTCATATTTTCATGTTTTCAAGTAAATGAAAAATCCAATAATTCTAATTCACAGAATATCATCAAATGAACATTTTCAACTGTTACGGATCATCCATCACCATCTTGATCATTTCCTTTTGCCATGAACGATTTTGTTAATTGACCAGAGTGACTTTGCTGCCGCTCAAGTGACAGCATATGTGGCCATCAGTGATGTCGCCCTCGATTGTCCAGAGGTTGTCGAGCCGGACGAATCCTTCAACTGCAGCCTCACTATCCAAGATGGGTCTGACATGACCCTGAGTTTGAGTATTGGCTCTTCCTTCTACATAGGCAGTGAGTACAAAGAAACTGCTCTTCGTTAGATAGTTATAAATGTTACTGAGCTTGCTTTGAAAAATAAAGTATTCAGCCCCCCCTCCCCCCCCCCCCCAAAAAAAAAAAAAAAAAAATTAAGAATCTTGAGTGGAATATGATGGGAAGGGTTTTTAGCTACATTGAAATGTAAGCATTTTGTTATACCTGTATTGCTCAATACCATTGTAAGCCACGAAATTGCAATGACATAATATTTCTTTACTAGTCAAATTTTTCACCTCAAGTTATGTACTCAATATCAGCAGGCTGATCATACTGTGAACTGTACCAGTATGGTGCTTGTAGATGGAGAAAAAAAAAATTAACCACCAGGGGAAAACATTTCATAACTAAGTATGGAAACTCATTATTTCATTACAAAGTTCTTTCTCATGTTCATGTGCAAATTGACAGATGACCCTTTTTGGAAAGTATATTTATGATAGAGAAATCTTTCTTGATTTTAGCAACACCTCAATATTCAATGGATATAAAATCAGTCTTTTGATAAATGCTGATTGTCATTAAATTGCCGTGTTAGTCTTCTCAAGCGAAAAATGGAAGGTGTGTACCTCTCTTTCAACACTGGCATAGCTATCTGACACAGTATTTCACGTACATTCCATGCTTTAAAAGTTTATGCCAACTTATTTTATTTTTTTTTAACCATTTGAGTTTGTGCCCACAGGTTCATTGTGATAATAGTCTGTCTATGTAGCAACCTATCAACTGATACACTTATATTGTCTGCATCAAGCGTACAAGTTATGTACAACACAAGTTATAATTGACTGGCCTTGTGATCGAGTAGCAATTATCAGACAACCTTGAATTTAATCACAATTTGTTTGCATGGCAGCTGAGGAAGCAGTCAGTGCTTGTAAGCAAGCAACCGCTGGAAAGACATCTTTCCAGTGTACAATTGTATTTGAAAGAGTTTATTGTGACATTGTTTACTTTGTGAAAAATCCAGAAATCAAATCAAATCAAATTTGATATTTTATTTATAAACATAAATACTGTTGTTAAGCAGTGCCACTTTAGTATATTTGCCATTATGTGAAGTGGAGATACTTAGGGCCTACATATCTGTGTGTACATGTTTAGGTACAAATAAAAAAAAGGTCAGTGTACTGTATTATGACTAGTGTGTATAAGCATTCATTTCCCAAGCTAAGCACTTGAGTAGCTAGTATGCTGTATACGCTATAATTTTCGCGTACATAAATTTTCGCGAATTGTCGCTGTCACACATTTTCGCGAGTGGTTAAATTTGCAATTGGGGGACCAGAGAAAATATGAAGTGGCAAAGAAAGTGTGAATTTTCAACTTACTAGCAAATAAGAATGATACTAGTTATAGACTGCATGAAAAAGACTTGCCAAACTCTGCGAACTAGTAAGTTAGAATTCAACATTTTTGAAGTGGTTAAGTCCATCGCGCTAGATTTCTGATGAGTGGTCCCCTTGCGATAATGGATTGGCTCTCTACAGTATTTGTAAGTAGACGTGGACGTGCATAAACAAGCTTAGCCAGTATGGTCTGTTCGGTAAGCCGTGACATGGTATACTAGTACTGAAATGTTCGTATCATCAAGGCAAGGGATTCATTTTGGAAGGTAATATTTTCATGTGTTGTTAATGTCGCGAATAGCTCCCGACTCGCGAAATTCGCGAAAGTAAAACCCCCGCGAAATATGTAGCGTATACAGTAGATATCTATTTCTTTAATTGTTTTGTTTGTGATGTAAATAATTATTTGACCTTTTTTATCACCAATAGTCTTGAAGGTTTCTAATGCTGATTTGCACTAATGCTATTGTTTGTTTCCCATGTGCCATGTTTTTGAATTTGATATTTTATGTATTGTACTCAATTATATGATTTTTTTTTTTTCTGTATGAATGTATTCATCTGTGGTTTTGTATTTTGGAGTCGGTGAATAGATCCATGGTTCATCCTTTCATTTACTTGTGTGTATGTTTCTGCAGCTCCAAGCATGTTTGCCGTAGGAAGAGTGGCCCAGCATGCCAAAAGTTCCTTCGCCTTCGAAGCACCCACTCAGGATACCATCTGGATTCTTCCTGGTTTTGAGTTCCTGGACACCGGCACTGTGCGCTCCCTTGAGGTCTATGCCTCATCAGGTGGCCAGATGAAATTCCTGGTGAGTATCGAACAGAACTTTAACTTGTCGAGTCCAAGAATTTGCATTTCTGTGGTCTCGTGTTGTGTTGATCGTTTGCTATGCAGTGTCCATCGCACATAAACTGTTTCACCTTTTCATCTTCTCCTTGAAAACTGGTGACCAAACTTGACAGAAATCATCATTGCAGGAAGGGAATCATAGTCTGTACAAACGGTGGTGGTGGTGCCCCCAGAGGGGCTTCTAGTATAGAGTTGGAACCTAATACCCAATATTTGGATGGTGCTGCCAAAGGGGGCGGCAGCTATCCACAGATATTGTCATAATTTGTGTATTATTGCCTCAGCTGAAGTTCCTTGAGGACGAAATCCGGTGCTCACGCAAGAACTGGGCCCAGGGCTCTCTTGTTTTATCATAACTTTCACTTCAGCCCTATTCTGACTATATGCCATTGTACATTCCCACTGCAGCATTATCAAATACCTCCACATTATTAACTCTATAATTGATTGTTAAATTAGCATCACACATGAGAAGACTTCTCTCAAGTTTACAATTTTTTTATTGCTTTCTTGTTGTTGTTTTTTACAGATTTAATGTATTTAACCAGTTCTATCTATTTCTTCCCCCTTTATAGGACAAGCAGTAGCTTTCAGACTTGCCAATTCAATGAGACCAGGATTCATATTCTGCAAGAAGATTGCTGTAGGACTTTTAGGGTTAAAGCAATTACCTCAACTTCGGTTCTACAAACTCACTAAGTTTTTCACATTTTTACATTTGGTTTTGGTTTTTTTTTCCTCTTTTGTTTGTTCATTTCATTACATTTTAGTATTGCTTCTATGAGGGTTTGGTCAAAATATTGAGCTTCATGTACCAGCCCAGCTTCCAGCTTTGAAATGACAAGAGATTATTTCTATCTTGAGATGATGTGGCCTTCTTATGTGGATAAGCATGATAATATGGTAACTAGAAAATGTGATTTCTAGTCAGACCCCGTCAACTTGTTCACTGCTATTACAATGTAGTGAAGAGCAAGTCATGCAATGTTTATATCAGCCACTTTTGCTGTTAATCTCACACCTCAGATTCTACGACCCACATGTACTGGGCCTGGTCTTAGCTACTGCCTGATCGACAACCAGTGCTCCGCATCATGTGCTTATGACGAGAGTCTACCCACCAATCCCATGTATCAGGACACATGCTCCACTGGGACGGAAACCTACTGCCTCACCCAGAGCCGCTGTGTGTCCGCTAGTGATGTAAACACCTGCCCAAGCAAACCGAGCCGCTACGTCACCAACACCACAACCGATCCGCGTGCCCAGTACACCGTCAAGTATATCTACGATGCTACCACTTCTGTCGGACACAACTATATTGAGCTGCCTGTCTCTGACCGCACGTTTTCAGCAAACATTGGCGATGTCCTCGGTTTTGCCGTCGGAGCTGCAGGTGCTGCAGTGGCTTATGAAGGCATGACTGGCTCCGGAGAAGCGGTGGGGTACAGAGTGGATTCAATGACCCCAACCCAAGATGGAGTCTTGAGTCCAGTCGTACCAGCTTTCGCCAGGCAGTTTCAGATTCGCGTTGCTGCAACAGAGGTGCTGTCAGCATCAGTTGAACACTCGTATCCTACCATTGGCATATACCCTGTCGTAGCCAATGTCAGCAATGCTGTGAATGCTGAGGGAGAGGTGGTGGAAAGTGAAGTCGCAGTCCAGATACCAGTCATCAGTAAGCATGTGCTAGACTTTTGTCTTTTGTTTTGTTTTTGTGTTGTGGTTGGTTAGTTTGTTTGTGTGCGTGTGTGTGTGGGGGGGGGGGGTGACACATTTAGGGCTCATTAGGGAGAAAGGGTGCATGTGAACGGGGAGATATTTACTTTGCATGAATGCTTCCCAATAAACCACCAATACCTGGATAGTCATGACAATATAAAGGCTGATTATGATTTACTGCTTTCTTCGCCACTTCAAAAAAAGGAGAGGTGATCACATGGTTATGATTCTCTTTACCTGTGGTATTCATTTCATGCATGAAATTTTTCCAATTTCACAGCTTGTCAAAATGTGGTGATTGTTCATTGGGTTACACAAGATCATTGAAGATACCACATTAATCCACCAGGGCCCTGTTTTATCAAGATAAATTTAGCGTTGATTGTGAAATCAACGCTAACTTTATCCAACTTGAAGTCTGCTATAACTTTAAATCAACTGCAAGTTTCCGTTTTACGAAGAGACTTAATAGTCGATTATAGTTATAGCTCTTCACCGTGACTTAATTATTGATTTAGTCAAAACTAAAAACACGGGACGAGGCTGGTTTCCGGTACTAGCTGTCTGCTTAAAAACAGAACAATACATTAAGCAAAACAAACAACAAAAACATGATTGTTTGCCATGGCCACGGATTCGTAGTCTGCTAGTGTGACGCAGTATTATTAGCGCTATACAGCCGCTGAATTAGAAGTATTAAGTTTGCAACAAAACCGCAAAATACGCCGTTTTGCGTTGTATTGAAAAAAGTAGGTCGATAGATCTAGCACATCCCGAGCTCAACGAAAATCTGCGTACACGCGTACCGTAAAGATTCCGCACATACATAGGATTATTAAAACACTCACGTATTCATTGAAATGGATCTAAAAACGTACAGTAACTGACTGCCCAATGTGAAGGTCGTGTAGCCGGCCTACCAATGCATTATTTCAAGTCCTGTGTGTTAACGTGTAGGATTATGGAAACTTGTGAGAGTGTGGTGACTACAGTAGCTTGTTTTTACCTCTACGGCGCAGATCGGCTTTGTAAAGAATAGATCGCAAGTCTACATACATCAACATGTAAATTGTCAAAATTCTAGACTCTAATAGACGCTCTAATCTGCAGTATGGTACGTGTTTACGGTAAGTACAATCGACTCGCTGAACGAATAGGCCTGTTAAGTGTTACTGGTTAGCCTGACTTAGATCTCAAGTTACTTTCGTACTCGGTGCTATAGAATTAAACTCATTATTTTCTGTATAGGCCTACTAAACTCTTAATTAGTATCTATTGACAATCTAGCTCTACGTAGGCCTACGCACGTCAGAAATCATTGCATTTCCTCGCATATGGGCAATTCCACGGTAACTAGGACACAGGTGCCAAAAATTAAAAATGATATTTGTTTCAAACACCATACATTTTCAGACAGTACTTGAGTTGAAGTTTTAAGAATCATTATGTTTTTCAATAAAAGCGGCCATTTTGAATTTCAAAATGGCTGCCAGAATATGCCTATAACTCAATGGCGAAAAGAGTGTATTGTCGCATAAATTACTCTCTGTATATCCACTTTATTAGTACTCTAAACAACAATCTTTCATATGTATGCAGTTACCAAAGAAGTCTTTTACCACACGATAGAAAAAAAAGCTGGTAGCTTTAAAGAATTTGATAAAAACTGTTAATTACTTTGATAATGATGGATGTAACGTCAGTTACCAAAAACAAGGAATTTTTAAGTTTATTCATCAAAGGAAGTGACCTGTATGATGTAACTTGGGATTTCTAATGTATGCCCATATGCCTTTATTTTAATACCAGAAATAAGGATACTTGGCATACTGGCGAGTCAAAATGAACACTTCAAAATGTGTAACGTCAGTTACCGAAACGTCATACATGAGTATGTAACGTCAGTTACCATGACAGTAATTATAACTGAGGCAAATTTTTTGACTTTTGACCATTTCAATACATCTGGGAAGTCAACTTACAACAAAGAGCAGCTATCCCTTTCATAGGGAATGATGTCATTGCCATGGTATGTCCATGGATATTTTTTTAAAATTTTATTTTATTTCTAAATTCATTTATTCATTCATTTACCATTTTTTTTTTTGATTCAGCACAAGTTTAAGGTTAAATCATCTGGAAGTTTAGTTTGCCACATGCAGTATATGCACTCAAATTAGTACATTCCCAGTCCTACGGGATGATAAAGCTACCAAAGTTTGTAGGCCTAATCAGTGACATGATTGCATGTTAACCACATTTTCTATAAAAACAAACAAACAAACAAACAAACTTCTGCACAGCTGTATGTTAGTACCAACAGTTTAACAATCTTCACCAATGTTTGCTTTTGCTGGCATTTTTTTTTTTTCAGGAAGCTTAGTCAAGTTTCTACCTCAAGGCAAATGCACAAACAGATATTTCTTCTCTTGCACTTAAATGTGTGGTGTAGTTAACATGGCTCATCTTGTATTATGGTACGTAGGGCATGTACTCATTATTGTTTGAAACTTAACACTGATGTTGCTCAAAGTGAGAGAGGATTCTATAGGGTTTTAAAAAAATTGTTCATACAGTGTGTATTTGTTGATTACTTTATTCTATTCATGCAGGGACATTTTGTAATACAACACATGATAATTATGAACAGGAAGAGTTTTTATATTGATTTTAGTATTCTTTCATTGCAAAGTCCAATTTCTTGGTATCTCGAATGTATTTGCAAGCCGTGATATATCAGTGAAAAGGAAAAGAAAAACAGTTAAATTACTTCAAGCTAGGAATAAAACAGTAATGCTCTTTTGACCAAAAAAGCATTTATTTTTCTTCTTCACAGAGAAATATTAAAAATGCGGCACTTTTCATTTAAATCAATTGATGATGGAGATCATCAGGAGTAAAATAAAGAAAAGAAGGAGAAATACATCACAATAGATTTCATACATATTTATGCATATTTATGAGTTGATACATGTTTTTTTCCCCATGACCTGGAAGATATTCTGATATTTTTTTCAAGCACAAAAATATCCATGTTTTGTGTAGTACTACAAGGTATTATGGGTGGAGCACAAGATAAAAACTTTCCTGTTCATTAAAAAACAAACAAACAAACAAACAAACAAAAAAGCCCTTAGTCATGTCAATATATTTATACTTGGAACTGCTTAATCTATTAATGGCTCTGTGTAATCATAAATGTTGAATAAAAGTTAAATCTTCAGACAAATGTCAAGAAATATCCTCTTGTGCATTTACATTATTTTTGCCCAACTGTGCTATGGCATGGGGGGGGGGGGGGGGGGGTGCCCCCTAAGGTCCCACCCAATATTATTTGTGTCTTTAGATTTTGTTTTAATTTGTTGCTGTAGTTGCCTGGGATTGTCACTGGTACATTGCAGCAGTATAATAGCCTGTTAAATAAATTAGTTCTCTGTAAACACCACGGCAAAGTATGTGTAACGTCAGTTACGTAACGTCAGTTACTGACATGTTTACCTTTAAGTTTTCATAGAACACAAAGAAAATGGACTACTGTTTCATTTCATTGTGTATTTATGACTGATGAACCAAGGTATGACTCCATATCAACCAAATCATTCTGAATGGTCAAAATTATGAAATATCACATAGCTATTCCCAATCATGATTTTGCATGTGTAAACCCTATGGCAAATGTAAGCGTAACGTCAGTTACGTAACGTCAGTTACCGTCATGCCTTCACTGAAATTGGCATGGTGGTAAAAGGAGACAACTAAAGTGCACATTATTTTGCACACCTGTTCCTAAGAACCTAGGTGTATTGCCATATTAAACACATAAAGGCTAAAAGTCAGGGACATGAGATATTTCCATTTACATCTACACCATAATTTCCCATGTCCTTTTTCCGTAACGTCAGTTACCGACACATTTTCACTTGCTATGTGATAAGAAATGCAGTTTGAGAGAAAAACTTTCCACCTATTTCTTCATTCTCATGAACTTATTCATCAATGCTAATAGCAAGCCCAAGGTGCTTTCCTTCACAAAACTACAAGGTAAACAATTTCATGAAAATCCTTACGTGTAACGTCAGTTACCGTGGAATTGCCCTTCTGGGTTCTTTGGCAAGATTTGCATTGCACACAAACGCGGTTCTTACAGTAGCGTACTCGGTTACTTGCCCTTGCTGGCGATGGCTTGATTGGCGGGCGGGCAGTCCGAGGCGCCGGGCATGCAGGCTGGGATTGATCAGACTGCTGTCTAGGGTGTTTACGTGCAGCAGTCGCGTAAGCAATGCGTGCCGATCGTGAATTTCATGTAAGGAAAAGATCATAATTACATGAAAGAAACGCAACAAAATGTTAGAGAAAGGTGAGCAGTTAACAGACAAACATTTGTGACAAGACCGCAGCTAGACTAGGAAAGTGTGACAGTCATCTTTCTTCAGTAAATTGCCTTACAATTGAGTCTACCCAGACTGTTTGTACTTAAGTTGATATTTGTCAACTGTCTGATTAATCATAGATTTGGAGCAGTTGAGAAAACTTATGTGTTGATTTTTTAGGAAGTTGGAGTTGATATCAACTCTGGGTGTCTTGATAAGACGGACTTCAAGTGGATTTGGAAGTTAATCATAGATTAAGTGGACTTAGAGTTGATTTGAGAGGTTAATCATAGATTATTTTGACTTAACGTTAAATTTATCTTTTGATAAAACGGGGCCCAGAAGAATCATATTTTAGCTTTCTTCTATTCGATAGGAATTACAACTTCGATTCGATAGGAATTAGCAAGCGCTAATGTAACTCAAGATTACTACAGCTAGGATTGCAACCCCAATGGCTGACCTGTTGAATGACCATTCAAAGAGTCAAAGCTTTGTTAGTTTAATGCTTGTCAGATTTTGTTACCATCTACTTTAGATAACAGATTTCATCTACTGTAGATGTCAAACAACCTGTTTATTGTTCTTGACATCTTTCATGTGATATGATGAAGTTTTAAGGATTTTGATTCATTTGTCAAAATATTCACTGACATGTATAGGCCTACTGACACAACTGTAATTTACCTGTCTTCCCTTTGACAGAAATAATTCAAAATCTCACATTTTCTTGGCATGTACACAGTGCAAAACGATGTCTCATAGAATGATGATTTCTGCATTGTAATATTCAAGATAACCGGGGAATGGTATTTTATATAGCATTACACCATGATGATTACCTATGTTAATAATTCATGAAAATGTCTTACTGATTCATTATGCAGAAATCATATTATATCCGTTTAAAATACTGTAAAACATGAAATATTCGCGGCATGAATTTTTCGCGAATTGGAGCCGTCAGCCTTTTTCGTGGCATGAAATTTTCGCGAAGTGCCACTGGCGTTCAATGCATATAATGTAAACATGGACTTTCGCGTGCATTTTAATTTCGCGAATCTTGGCGCTCGCGAAATTCGCGAAATTAAAGTGCACGCGAAAATTCCTTGTTTTACAGTATTTAACTTTGTGATTGGGTTCTTCTAAACATGCAAAATCCCTCTGAATGATATTCATTTGTCTATTTGCTATCTGTTGGAACAAAAAGACCTTACACCCAGTTTACCATTTGTTAAATCACTGTTAGGCTTATAAAGTGGAAAGGAAATGAAGTGAAAGCAGCCTATTTGAATTGATTCTTCTCCGCTGCACAGACCTGACTATTGCGCTGACTCCTGATGTTCCCTATTTTTCCGGAGAATCGACCGTCAACCTCTCTGTATCTATCGTTGCCGGCGACCCGATCACCCTGGAGATCGACTGGGGAGATGGCGTCATCTTCAACGAAACGGATGTCTGTAAGAGTTGCACCACTGCTTTGAAATTGAGTGGAAAAATTACATTTTATCCTCTAAATATGTTACACAGCTCCTGATAATATGACGGGATCTTTTTGTGAGGAGGGTAATTTTTAATCAACGATTCCAACCTTAAGGCATCTCTTAAACAGGACTATCTAGCAAACTGGAGACTTTAATTGCATGAACCTGCACACGATACTTGTGCGCCTAGCACATGTCATAAGCTCAAAGGGTAGTGTCACGTGCGACTTGGTGCAGGAAACTCTAGGGAAGCACTGATGGTCTGTTAGCATTAGTTTGAGCACATATATGACAAAACTAAAGTTGGACAGGGGAAAGCTTAAAGGGACTGTACAGTACTGGTTGAGGTGAGGATTCAGTTGGTAACATTTTGCGAGATATTTAGAAACCACTCTATGAAATGTTAAAGAGCCTACAATTCTAAGTGGATCAAAAGATTATTTGATGAAAATCGGTTTTGAAATGTCTGAGATATCTAAAAACAATGAAAAACAAAAAGATCCTAATAAAAGTCATGGCCTGTCAATTTTATTAGGATCACTTTTTGGGGCATCTCAGCCATTTCAAGGCCTATTTTCATCAAATAAACGTTGAATCCTTCTTGAAATTACATGCTCTTTCATATTTCATAAGAGGTTTCTCATTTATCTCACCAAAAAATGTTATAAAGCTGAATCCTCACCATAACTAGTACTGTGCAGTCCCTTTTTGATTGAAAGCAGGAGAAAAGCATAATACATATTAATCGAGCAGGAGAGTGGCATATTTTTAGAAAATGGCCTCAAAGAGGGAGAACTGGAGTTCATGTAGTATGAGATCATTTTACTTGAGAAACATACTAAACTAGAAAAGCACTCTTGAGAGCGCAGACCTCCACCAAGCATGCAGCTCATTTCCACCACTGATCTTGTTCTTCCACAGAGATATCAGTGATTTCCACCCTTACGTACTTACAGCATTGTGTGCTGAAAGTCGCCCGATTTCCCAATATAGAAACCTTTGTTGCGTCATAAACCCCCAGCTGCACGGCGCGCCTCACTCTAGCAGAAACTAAAGCACGCACTTTAGTGCGCGCATGCAAACCTCAAATATGCGCAGCCTGAACTCCCAAGTTAATTGACCCTACCTGCCAAAATATCAAAAATCCTTCATAAATTCCCTCAAAATTCTTCGATCACTACCAAAATTTAATCATCTGTTTCTTGTATCATTCTAAACCTTTCCTGCAAGTTTCATCCAAATCCATTAACTACTTTTTGAGTTATTTTGCACACAGACAAACTAGCTAGCTAACTAACAAACAAACAAACCAACAGTAATTAAAGCATAAGTAATTAGAAGTTGATGATTTCTTTACATTCCATATTTCAGTGGAGATAATGATTGTCCAGTGGATGTGTCCCTCCCACTATGCTTGCCGCAATTAACCATCCCAGGATATCTTGTCTGTACACATCATACTTGTTTTGACATGACTTGTGGACACTTCATGGAGAGCAATGCTGCATTTGAACAGCTGCAATCCTTTACAGTTATGCAAAGTGTATGGTAGCATGTTGTCACACAATGCAATTTCCCAAAAGCCAAGAATTGTGGCCATATTGTATTCAAAAGGCTCTGGCTATCAGTTGAGTCTATGCTGTACCTCCCCCATTCCCCATAATGAAATGGAATGCAAGCCCACAGAGCGACTTGCATCATGGGGAATGCAATAATGGATATCATTTACATCGTCACTGGCACATTGACCTTCTGCAGCAATAATTGTCTGCTTTTTCCCCAATAAGCCACTGATGAATAATGAGTCATATTTTTCTGCAGAGAGAATCCACAAGCATGAAAAATATTATTCATTCCTGTGAACTCTCTCACTCTACAGACTGGTTCCATTGATATTATTAACCTGTTGCGAATGGACTGATTTTGCTAAAGCACACATTTTCCATAGACACCTGCCCGAGCATTCTCGGGATTCGTCTTCGACGGGTTAATGTTGTATGTCTTACTAGAGATTCATGGATTATCAGTCAGATCATGCTAATAGATAGCATGCAGCGGCATTTGAATATCTGTACCAAGTTCATGATATCATATTACTCTTCACTTGCTCCAATGCCATTGTTAGTACTACTTGCTGATACACTGTAATTTGTGGTTGAATTTTATTGAATTTGGAATAATCCTTTACAGATCAATTAATATGATCTCACTTTCAAAGAGCTGCAGCAAAAAAAAAAGACGAAAATAGTTCTAAGCAAGAACAAAAGCAAAACAAAAGCAACAACAAACATCTCTTTGTGATGATAATTATGAGTTTTTGTTGCGCAGTTTTCATCTTGAATAAAGTATAGGATAAATTCTGTTAATCCAAGCAAGTCATGGGGTAATCATATTACAGGAATTATTATATCGTCATTATTGGATTATGATACATGACAAGAAAGAGCTCAAATTAGCTCAAATGTGACTTTTTGAATCACTAATTAATATTGAAGGAAATTGAAAGAGTAGCAAATCTAAGATTTTTATTTTTTTCTGGTGCTTGATATGTAAAGGTGGATATGGAAGAGTTGAGAATAGAACAATCGTGAGACATTTTTTTTTCTTCTTCTCTAAGCTGCACCCCTGGCTGATGTTATCCATAGCCATCTCTACCAGATGTCCAGTGGTGTGGTCACCATCACGGTCACTGCCTCCAATCTCCATGGCGCCGAGACGGCAACGACGACCATCTACATCCAGTATCCTGTCAAGAAGGAACACTACCGCATCATACCGGACTCTCCCGCCTCTCACCCATTCCCAGACGCCACCCAAAATGGTAGCAACTCCCAAGTTTTACTTTCACCTAAAGCACCTTTATGCAGACACTATTTGTTTGCTTGTTTGCTTGTTTGTTTGTTTGTTTGTTTTTTTGTCGTTTTTTTTCAAAAGTTCACTTACATTGTGTCTTGCAATTGTGCAAAAGAAATTCTTCACTTTATTGTCCCCGCCGAACGAGTTCGAGCAGGGGACTATGAAACGGGCTCCGTACGTGTGTGTGTCCGTGTGTCCGTGTGTCCGTCTGTCCGTCCGTGCGTCCGTGTGTGATCAAAATGTTCAAAATGCTACTCCTTCGCCATTTCTGACCCGATTTTGATTCTGTTTGCTTTATATGATAGCACTACATGGGAGCTTTGAAACTTCTATACAGAATTTCAGTTGTGACCTTTGACCTTGACCTTTGACCTATATTGTACATTTTGCTTCAAAATGCTACTCCTTCGCCATTTCTAACCCGATTTTGATTCCATTTGCTTTATATGATGGCACTAGGTGAGGGCTTCAAAACTTCTACACAGAATTTTGACCTTTGACTTCTTTGACCTTTGACCTTGATTTTTGACCTATATTGTACAATGCCTACAAAATGCTACTCCTTTGCCATTTCTAACCCGATTTCGATTCCGTTTGCTTTATGTGATGGCACTAGGTGAGGGCTTCAAAACTTTTACACAGAATTATGACCTTTGACTTCTTTGACCTTTGACCTTGATTTTTTACCTATATTGTACATTTTGCTACAAAATGCTACTCATTCGCCATTTGTAACCCGATTTCAATTCTGTTTGCTTGAAGTGATGGCACTAGGTGAGGGCTTCAAAACTTCTACACAGAATTTTTGACCTTTGACTTCTTTAACCTCTGACCTTGATTTTTGACCTGTATTGTACATTTTGCTACCAAATGCTACTCCTTCCCCATTTCTAACCCGATTTCGATTCCGTTTGCTTTATGTGATGGCACTAGGTGAGGGCTTCAAAACTTCTACACAGAATTTTGACCTTTGACTTCTTGACCTTTGACCTTGATTTTTTACCTATATTGTACATTGGCTACAAAATGCTACTCCTTCGCCATTTCTAACCCGATTTCGATTCCGTTTGCTTTATGTGATGGCACTAGGTGAGGGCTTCAAAACTGCTACATAGAATTTTGACCTTTGACTTCTTTGACCTTGATCTTTTTACCTATATTGTACATTTTGCTACTAAATGCTACTTCCGACGGGGACATATATTACGCACTGCGTAATTTCTACTTTTCCTTGTTAGTTGGTCATTCAAATCTGCTCAATTTTATCAAAGGCATGTAATGACAAGAGTTATAGAAGTATCTGAATAATGCTGACTGGTCAGTTCCCTCCATACCCACTTGATAGAATCTCAGAATATTTCCATTTTATAAGCATCATTTCTTGCATATTTTTATTCTTTACATATTTATCAGAAATAGATGTATTATCATTTTCATTTTATTTATTGTTTCTGCATGGAACTGATCGACAAATCACTTTTGAAAACATACATATTGATTCATCATTTATCATGGCTAAAAGTTTGCTCATGAAAGATAAAAAGAAATCGTCATCAGAGAATAAAGAGATGTAACACAAGGAAAAAACAAAGCACCATGTGGAAGAATTCCTTATTCAGGCTTTGGATAAACTTCTTGGTTTTTTGAGCCACTTTTGGCTGGCGAAATGCCAAAATTTCTCAGTGCAAAAAAAATACAAAAGCAATAACCCTAAACTGTAGTGAAGTTTAAAGAGGCATCAAGTTATCAAGGGCAAATGCTATCTGTTTGTGTTTGTGGCAGGTTACATCAACATCACAGTGGAGCTCCTTGCTGCGGGAAGTGACCCATATGGTACTGACCCCAACATCACCTTCAGCAGCAGTTACTATGACAACAGCTCACACGTGATGACCCTGCAGAATCAGGGGGACCTGGAGAGTTACACCCACAACGTCCAGTTCCCGGGCACGTACACTGTGTCCGTCATCATCGAGAATTTCATCAACAAGGTCACCTTTGAAGAAAGGGTAACAGGATTCTCCATCTCTTGGAAATGGAATGTAGATGATATGATTATGTGATTATGAGCAGATTGACCACACATTCGCTAAGTGTCCTTGGAAGAAGCTCAGAGAGATGAATTCCTCATGGCTTTGAATGATTATTCATGTAGTCTCTTTCATATCACAATGAATAATTTCTTGGGTAAAAATTTAGTGCCATATGATATAGCAGACCTCCTATGAATTCAAAGAAAATTATATAGAAACTATCAAGGTATTGAGAAACACCTTATAATGCTAATCCATACATTTACATGTCGTCTGCTGAGAATGTTTGTCAGCTCAGTCATTGCTCACTAGTCATGCCCTGATATTCCTCAGAGTGCTTCTCTCTGTTTCTTGGTGATCTAATGCCAGGTGGAACTCTATGGGGTCATTTCCCCCGACATCTCCGTGGAAGTCCTGTACCAGCCAGAAATCCCCCCAGACGGCGACCCTCTGCCGGGATTCGGCTACAGCGGTCTTCAGTATCCATTGGAGAGGCCTATCATTTTCAGACCCCTCTTATCATCTGGTAATAAAATGTAGCAAAAGACAAGTTGTAGTCATTATATTCTATTGATACATGTCATCTATGATTTGTCTGAATGCATGCAGTTACCATTTGAGATTTGTATACCATAATTACACATGTACACTTTATATTTTGCAAGAATATTTCACAAACTTGGAATGACAAGACAGTTCTGCAAGTGGTTGAATTTGCAATCAAAAACTGCAATGAATGGATGTAGAATACACATCATTCATTTCCAAGACAAAATTTAGCAATTTCTCTCATTGAAATAATTATACTTTGCATATCTACGATCAGGAAATGTTCTGATGAATTGTTAATCTTGCAAAAGTACTAAGTTTGCAAAATTAAAAAAAGAAATGAATACGGATGAGGAGTGTATGATGTTTGCAGCATTTACCTACATTCTCAAGATGAGTGTCTGGTCATAAAATATCTTATTCTTCGATTCATATCTATATCATAGTAAACATTTTCTCACATATTATAACAGCCATAAGCTTCATGACTGCAATTTTGTTTAATCATTTACTGGCAATTTCAGTGCCTGAAAGTTCATACTCAATCCTAATTTTGTTGTTGTTGTTGCTGTTATAATTATCATATGTACATTATGCTGTATCTTACCTCAATACTGTACGAGCTGAAATTTTCGCGTACAGATATTTTCGCGAATTGCTACTAGGAGGACATTTTCGTGTGTTATTAATTTCGAGGTTGCGAGGGTCTAACTGAACTTACTTTACTATTCACGCATTGTTATTTTTGCGTATTGTTATTTTCGCGGTTCAAAGGCGATTCACGAAATTCGCGAAAATAAAAACCACCGCAAAAATTTCAGCTCGTACAGCATTTTTTTTCCTGATTAATGCGAGCAATATAAGTGTTATTCATTATTAGATTATCATCACATTATGTACAATGAAGCTAGCATTAGAAATTGACTTTTATTTGGTGTAGTGTTTGCTTCTAGTCATTGAATATAAACCAGCTGTAATGCATCCTTATTCTTTTAATGATATCTATGCTCAAGGCTGATGCTCACTCTAGCATCTCTCACATAGCAGTTCTTCAAACATTATATTGCCGATAAAACTGTCACAGAGCAGGTATATCACCTGAATTCTTAGAGTGATAATCAGCAAATTTCAAATTAATGTAATATACACAAAACCCAGTTTTGAAATGGCATGGTAGATTTTATGTCCATAATTTGTATTCATACGGTACAGATGCATGCTCTGTCTCATGAAGCTTGCTAAAGAATGGTACTTCCATGTCCTCTACTGACAGGTGGTTTGTGTGCCTTTGTGTAATATATATGCTTGGTTTTTTTTTTCCATAATTGCTTAGTTTTATGATTAGCATTTTTATTTTTGTTGTTTTATTTTGCTGTTGATGACTTCTCTTGTCACAACGTTTGGAAACTTGTCTCCTCCTAGGCACTGGAATTTTGTATGAATACCTGGACTTTGGTGATAGCTCAGTACCTCAGAACACCTCAGAGGATACTTACGAACACAGCTATAGCACGGTAATAAAGAGTGCCATTTGGCCCTCACGCAGTTTGCCATGTGATTACCAGTAACACTACCCCTCCCCCTCCCTCCCACTCCCTCCCCCCCCCCCCCCCCCCCCCCCCAATCACCACCACCTCACTTTGGTGATGCATGTGAAAAGTGCAACAATGGTGTCGGGAAACTTGTATCACCCATGTAAGATGCATAATGTAACGTTGGTATATAATCATTTTATAATAGTCACAAGTTTCCTTTTCTTGTGAGTACAGCCTCCTGAGAAATACCCACATTGTCTTCATTTGATCCCGAATACCTTTCAACACACACTCACACACAAAAGATATGATGGCTTGAAGAGACAAGAGATGATATGCTTTAGCCTTGTCAGGATTTTCAAATTCTTTTGCAAATATGGCAAATTGAAAGATCAATACCCTATGATCAATCAAAGAATAAATTTAGTCTGCCTTAATGTGAACATTGCCATCCTGAGAGCTTAGCTCTTTTAGTTTCAAAATCACCTCTGTAATTTTTTTTTCAGCCTGGGGAGTACACTGCCATGGTTCGTGCATCAAACCCAATCAGTGGCCCCTACATCATCAGCGCCACTTTCGAACTGTACCGTACCATCTATGGCATAGAGGTGTCGACGGGGGATACCACAACTCCAAATCAGCCAAAGAATTTCACCATCACTGTCGCTCAAATTGGTTTCAACTCCTGTCTGGCGGTAGACTATGGCGATCAGAGCCCATTGCGTATTTTCGGCGAAGAAGCCTCATGCAGCGGGCATCCCCGATATCCCGCGGCGACCTACAGTGGCTTGCTGACCAATCGGATAGAACTTCAGCACACGTATGGCAGCAATGGCAGCTTTGTCTTCATTGTGCACGGATTCAACCTCGTCTCCAGCGTGGAAATAGAAGAGGCCTTCGCCGTGACGTACCTGAGCTGCAATGTACCCCAGGTTTCCATCAGCGACGGTCACGTCTACTACACTCACCCCCGGGAGGTGGAAGTGTTCGAGTACTTCTCGCTCAGTGGCGTTGCAGACATCCGTTGCAAGATCAACGACAACTTCAAGGAGTGGACTGTGGAGGAATACAACATCACTAGCGGTGAGGTCCTCATGGACGGACTGGCTTTGAATCTGACCGGCCTGCCGCTCTCCAGCCCATATTACATCGAAGATGCGAACACGGCCAACATCTTGCTGAGCCCATCCACGTACTCTCCGGGCTACTACATCTTCACCTACTGTGTCACCATGGATAGCTCGAAGCTAGATGGCGTGGTCTTCACGTCCTGTGCCAGGGACTACGTCCGCGTCCTTCCCTACGAGCTGGAGGTGCGGGTGGTGGCTGGACAGATCTCCAGCAGTACGGTTGGACATGGCCAGATATTCACCCTGGATCCTGAGGGTAACTCCAGGGACCCATCACTCCCAGCTGACGCTGTTGATCAGGTATGTTCTGTGATCATTGACTCTTTGTCTCGCTATGTGAATTGTGTGAAAAGGTCCTGATGTACTTTGTATAACAAACAGTGGTTATCTATCTCGATGAAAAGGTGTGCTTTTAGGTATAACTTTTCAAGTCATGGTAGGGGATGGTTCATTTGATTAAAATTACCAGTTTTAAAGCAATTTTCATCGCAACCTAGATCACATAACGCCAGTGATTTCAATTCGCCCATTCTTTATTCAAAGTGAAGGATTTACGAGATAGGATATTGTTCTGTCATTATTTTTCGCTGGTCAAGATGCTGACAATTTAAAGTTATGATTGATACCATGGCAGGGCTTCACATCGTTCAAGTACTACTGCAGACGATTCTACGAAGCTTTCCGGCAGAACAATGATATGTCCATCGATGACACCCCTGTTGCCATCCAGTATACCGAAGAACCGTCTAATGGTGGATGCTTTGGCACAGGTAAGATTCAATCTCTTGTGAATCATCAAAGCTACAGTTCTTAAGTGCAATAATTGTATTTCTTCACTTCTGTTGCCAAAAGTGTTGTCATTGAGAGTTGTCATTTGTGACCACCCAGCCCAGAATACACACACACACACACACACACACACACAAACTTGTATCGGCATTCAAACCGATGACTCGGGAAGAAAATCTATTGAATTACTTCACAACTTCCATTGACGGAATAAACCGCATCGATTGTTGACAACTGATGACCTATTGAATTCCAAGTGGTGACGGTTTGTTCTCTTTTTTAGAGGTCACCAGTTAGAATACCAATACATGTACACACTCACACACACACACACACACACACACACACACAAAATAAGCCAAAATTAATTTCCATTTGTCTATATAGTTTAAGATCGAGTAAGCTCTAAACTTCAAAATGATATATAACTTGTTAAAAACTGGTCCACATAATCCTATTCAAAAAATGATTTAAGTTTGAGAGAGTTTTATAGAAAAAGAGAGAAAAGAGGATTTAAAGAGTAGGGTCACTCAGGCGTACTGTACACAACTATCAATAAACCCTCTGCATGTCACATTATATCACCTACTCATAGGATTGTGTGTAAAAGTTGTGCACATTGAACTCTTTGGTACAGTAAGGGTTAAAACCCAGTGAAAGCAGCAAGCACCTGTCTGAAAAAATATGGTCCAGAAAAACTGCTAATATCTTGATTTCTGTTTTGTTTGAAGCCGCCAAATTTTACATTTTAACAGTAGGTAGAAAACAGATTGCTCTCCCAGGTATGACAAACTTAAAAACTTTGAGTAGAACGACCTAAATGATGTACGTGTATATCGCCCATTACAGAGAATCCTAATCTATGACTCTAAGTGGGTTTTGAGCCGGGCTGTCACATCTTTTTTTTTCTCTCTCTCTTTTTTTAATGCAAATGTTGGCCATGAGTGTTTGCTACTGTTTAAGCATTTACAGTACTGATCTCGTAGATTCATAATTCATCTTGTATAAATGCACCTTTGGGAGGGTTAAAAATTGGTTTTGATTAGAGTACTTGGGGGATGTTGATTGTCAGTACATGAATTGATTCTAAGAAAACAAATTCCATGAAAATTGCTTAATAATTCAAGTATGTCAAGTATGATACCACTGGATGAGAGAAGTCTGTCAACCAACAAAAGAAATAAGTGGACAAATCATAATTATGAAGTGTCCAAGTGACAGAGTATCACTCATTAGCCAGGTAGAGACAAGGGTGTGCAGATATGCAATTAGTAAATAGCATTGGTACGAGAAGTCGCATTCTTTGAAAGATGAGATGCTGTATTTGATGAGACAAGGCCAAGTTGAATGGCAAAATCTTGTTCCAAATCAGAAACAAAGACCTTTCACAGCTTCTTTTATACAATACCTGGGACATTATTTTGCATGGTCCAAGCCAATTAAGGTCTCAATGTACCGAAACTGCGGAACTTCCAAATTTTGATGAAAAGCCTATGGAATTAGTGCACATGGTTGGTGATGCTAGTTTGTGTTATCCACGACTGCTCATCAGCATTTGCATGCTGAAGAGCAAAAGCTTGCTGTGGTACTCTTATTAAAGCAATTAAATGTCTATGGTGAGCATTCAACCAGCAATCATATGGTGAGAATCCCTTTGGGTGTTGTATGACACATGACTTTGGCTAGGCTTGCTCCACTTTGTGATAGCAGTCAGCTTGTCTCATGTTTGAGGCAGAAACTCTGCCAAACTGAGCTAGGGCTGCTGCTGCATGAAAGAATAAATCTTTGACTCTGTCATCATAATTTGATATGTTAGACATATAAGATGCTTGTCTTCCACCTCCATTAATGTTTTCAAAAAGAAACTTAAAACCCATTTACTTTTAGAACAGATCTGATGATCATGTATAGTCGATTATTTGTATTTGTAGTTGATTATATGTTTCTTTGTTTGTGCTTGATAATTGTAAAGCGCTTCAAAACATGTTTGTATTAAGAGCTGTATAAATATTTCATATGATCAATGTTATTATTTGTATGCAGTGTCAAAGTTATTTTCAGATGTAGATCGGAGGGGGATAACAAGTTGATGCATTTATATAACTACGAGTGAGTGTGTTTCTCTCAGTTCATCATATCACTCCATGCTCTGTCTTCCAAGGTCCTGGCAGGTTGGACCACGACGGTGGCACGCTGAACCTGACCACCGCCTGGATGAATAACAACATGACCTACAACATACAGGTGGTGGTGTCGAAGGGCGCCCTCAGTGGCCAGGTTGAGTTTGAGCTGAAGGTCATTGATGGGGATCCCCCTCAGCCAGTCATCAGGTAAGATCCGGGTCCCATTTCATAAAAGATGTCATAATAGCAATTAACTTTTGCTAGAATGGCAACTTCCCATAGCAACAGCCAATCAGGAAGCTGGATTCTTGTCATTACCATGACAATTAATTGCCATTCCAGTAAGAGTTATGCTGTCATATCAACTTTTTATGAAACCATAACAGGGCCCAGGAGCCTAGTCTCATTCCAAATAAAGCTTGCTTTATTTGTGCTGTCTGCATGACTGTCATCAAGGGGGATCAGAGAGTGAAGACTCAAAAGTTCTGCAAGTTTGTGGGGTTTGAGTGTGTTCTGGTCTGAAAAGGATGGTTCAGTTTTGGTTTAGATGGGGCTGCTGGTTTCCACCTTTTCTTGTGTGTGTGTGTGTTTGTGAGATAATGAAAAAACCCAGCTCTTATGAAATATGAAAGCACATGTAATTCTTTCGGGAATTCAGAGTTTATTTGATGAAAATTGGTCTTGAAATGACTGGGATATCTAATAAAACAATCCTAATTAAATGCAACAGGCCACAACTTTTCTTAGGATTGCTTTGTTTACCGTGTTTTTGGATATCTCAGTCATTTCAAAACCGATTTTCATCAAAGTAAACTTTCGATTCCCCTCAGAATTGTATGCTCTTTAACATTTCATAGAGTAGTTTCTAAATATCTTGCAAAATCGTAAAAGCTAAATCCTCACCTCAACCAATGCTATATCATCCCTTTAAAGGGGCATTCCAGATGATTTTCATAATTTAATATCATGTAGTACATAAATCAATAGCTCCATCTATAGATTTGTGGAATTGATTGTGGTCCTTGAGCAGAGAAAGTGATACTCTGAAAAATCTTAAACAAATTACACTGAACAGTATTGATGACATAGGAGCCTCACATATTTCAGAAATGTAGCAGTGCAATTCCATTACAATAGCTCTTGCTTAACAAGCTAGTTCACCTGTGTAGAATCTATGCATGCCTTCTTTTTTTTGTCCTGCTTCCTTGAACCCCAGCTCATTGATTCTTATGGTGAGACTGCCATGTCATCATCCTTGTTCATTGCAATTTGTTATAAAGTTTGAAAACATTCTTATTCCTCATCCCAATCACAATAAATTCTGAAACTTTGTGCTCAGTATAACTTATAGTTGTTCAAATGTAAAAGTCTGAAAATCATCTGGAGGTCTCCTTTAATTATGAAGAATTTACTTGCATGAATGTTTATTTTTTAGGTCCTCCTTAAGAACCACTCTCATCCAAGAGAACATTTTTGTGGTACAGTGGAAACCAGTGGTTCTTTGTTTGCTTTTAATTGCTTTCTTATAGTTGGAGGCATAAATGAGGCCCTCATTTCAGCATTTCTGCATTCTGTGTAATATAGGTTTCCTCCTTATGGTTGCATGCTGCTGTGAAAACAGACTTTGTTTGCTGCATTCTGTCTTACAGTACATTCATCTTTGCATGTGAGATAGCAAGGACTCTTCTTCCATTGTGTCTATCAAAAGTGTCTAAACCTTTATTCATCCCCCATTGCTGTTTACGAGTGAATCATTGACAACTTGTGACACATTATCTGCATCATCTGAAAATCTTGGTAACTGCCAATTATTTCCTGGCTTTCTAATCTCCAACTACGTCATCTATCCAGCATATTTGTCGCTGCATTTTGTTGAAACTAGGAAACAGAGGCCCCCTATATGACCAAGTATCAAAAGTGTTGAGAAAAATGTCTTCAAAGTGGTCTTGGATCCCTCTCTTGCAGTCTATCAGACGGCACGCCATTCACTGCAGACTCCAACTCGGTGCTGCTGAACACCAACTCCAATCTCCGTCTGAAGGCGGGCTGCAACGATCAGTGCCACGATGTGTCCTACGTCTGGGAGGTGGACTATTCCAACGGCACGCACTCCTTCACTCTCGACGGCTGGAGACAGAATGCCACAGGTGAGTAGGCCAGCTGCTGCCTCGGTTTCAAACGTGATCATGATGTCTATGATGCTCACACTCTCATTACTATGTTCTTGTTTCTCAGAATATCAACAATATGACGCAAACGTATGATCAAGCAGCATCTTCTCTGATGTAGAATGAGATGAAAAAAGCATCTCCTTTTGAAAATTGGCTCTCACTTTTATTTTCTCTATCAATCCATGAAGATCAAAGCTATCAAATGCAGGCAACTTCCATTGTAAGGAAGTCCTAGGAACCAGCAGTTTTCTGTTGTTATATTGAAATCTCATTATAGGCAAAAAATAAAAGTATACACGGAATATACAGCTGATCATTTTGGAATCTGAATCTTTTTCATTATATCAAGAGTTTCGTAATATCCATGTTTATTATAACGGGAGTGCACTGTACTTTGACTGCAATTCCTGTCGACTACTATCCACCCATGAACATCATGTAGGTTATACCACAGACTCAGTCTTCATCCCCAAGGAAGTCTTTAACATCTTCCCCACGGCTGTGAGCTACACGATCCGACTGCTGGCCACGACCAGTGGCGGCGTCACGGGGATCACCGAGATCAGGGCGGAGGTGAATTCGCCCCCCGCTGGCTACAACTGCACGGTGCCGTCGCGACAAATCGCTCTTGGCGATAGCACCACCATCACCTGCCACGGATGGACGGATGAGGACGGCATCGCTCGCTATGAGTTTTACGGTAATCATGCGCAGCAGGGTTTCTTGGCTTGCTTGCAGTACGTGTTAATGAAAATTACATCCAGCGGTGATAAGGGAATTCCGTTTATGAAAAAACATACCGACGGAAAATATCATTCTTAAAAGAGTCGCCTATTGATGCATTTCTGTTGAATTTGTTCATAAGTGTTGAGTGCTAATAGTCAAATTTGTTAAGTTTGTTGAAAGCATGACATTGATTTCATTGAGACCATTGAAAATTCCCGACGCTTTACAAACTGTAATCTCGACTGCTGATAGAATATGTGGAAGGAGCAGAAGTGTTAGAAAATGAAAAACAAGAATGTGAAATGTGTTGGGATTTCTAACAATTTTTTTCTATCCTTGAAAAAACAATCCATTAAAGCTTGTGAAACCCATCAGCGATGGAAAGTAAATTCGTTATAATGTGTTAAATCGGTTTTAACAGCGCAATGCATGTTTTTACTGTAGTTTCAGAATATCAACACGATGAAGTCCATTCTGACGTAAACATAAACATGAACAATTATCTAATTTTATAGAAACCACCGAATGTAATTTATGAGTGAGTAAACAAATGCAAAAAAGCAGAAGAAAAACTATTGATTGCCATAATCCTGTACTCTGTGGCCAAATCGTAGCTAGCATTCAGAAGAACTTCACAAGTCAGAGTTAAATATCCTCAAATTTTGAGCAGTTAAAGGCACTTTGCCGAGAATGAAAAAATTTCACATTATCAAATTGATTAGATGGGTAGCTCTCAGCAGCATTCTCTTGTGCAATTTTCACCATATGCGCGTATGTGTACAAATTGATGTGTTCTTCATGTTCACTCTCACGGTTAGTTTGTTTGTGCTTTGTTGTTTTTGTGTATTCTTTCATGATGAATGTATTCTTTCTTCACTTATTCATGGATAAGTTTAGCTTTGTTTATTTGTTCATCATTCATTTATTTACTGAATAAAGTTTGCGGTTGGATACTAAATAGTCGACCATCTATCTATCTATCTGTGTATAACTCATAGTTTAGAAACTCCTGATGAACACATTTTGCAAAAGTGGATATTTTCCAGTTGAATTAAACACATATACTGTAAACATAATCAATGTTTTTTTTTAAAGTAAGTTTTTGCATTTGGCCAGGTAAGATGAATTTCACTCGTTGTGACCAGAAGCTTATAGAGTTAGAACACCAAATAGAATTCTCCACAGACTGAGATTTGCACAACGTACGTACCCTTCTCTGCATATAGCAACCACTGATACTACCACACTGCTTGACAGAGGGACGCTGCCTTCCACCCTCGTCTACATTCCCTCCAGCGGTGCAGACCTGAACTACACGACGCAGGTGTATGTGCTGGTCATCGACAGCCTGGGTGGGTCTGCAAAGTACTCCATCGGCTCTGTATATGTGAGTACACGTCTCTCTCCCTCTCTCTTTCTGAGAGTGATGTCTTCAAAGTTTTGCAGTCACATCCCCATGCGCAATACCCTTGCCTTCCTTGAAGAGTTATACATATGTACATTCCTTCCTTTTTCAAATTGGCCGTTGATCCTGTGATCATGGCGAAAATCAGCACACATGCTGCCCATTACGTGGTCTAATGTCATGTATGTTATTAATTTGATTAGAATAGTAAAAAAAAATCACAAACCTTTGATCATTTCAAATATTGGAATACATATTACATATTCCTGCCTGCGATAGATAAGCCTTTTTCTTCCATCAGCTATTTATCTCAAATCCTATGCAATCCCATGATAGGTGAACCCCTCTGATCTGACAGAAGATATTCTGACTGAGGACTCCGTGACTAGTTTTGAGAGCACGTACGAAGAGTTGGCGGCTGAGGAAAATCTGGAAGAGATCACCCAGAAGACCCTGATCGACATCAACGCTCTCAACATTGAAAAAATAAACACAAGTATGTTCATTTCATGTGTAATTAAAGAAGCAATTGGAATGGTGTCGAAAGTGAAATAGGCTGTAGATCAGTAAAAACACTTTTATCATAAATGCTGCTCTGCAAGCCAAAGTAGTACTCTTAAGAGATCTTTTACAGATATAGGTTACCGTATACACCATGACATTAAGGGAGTCAAAGTTTTTGCGAATCGGGACTTCCGGACATTTCACAAGTGGTTCTAGTAACTTCATGATCATGGAAGAAAGTACTGAACAAGGAAATGTACGCGTGCTTGTCGCGTTTATGTCATGATCAGAGATAATATTTTATGCGTGTTGTTAAATTTGCAGATAGCACCCAACTCAACGAAATTTGCAAAAATAAAAACCCTTTAAAATGTGTAGCGTATACAGTAGTTGGATGGGTTAGTTCAGTGCCAGTTTGACGGTTTTAAAAGCATGATCATAGGAGATTGGATTCTCTGTAATGTTTTTACCACTTTCAAATAGATAATTCAAATGTAGGTAATTTTGTCTTAATAGATAAACGTGATGTAAAAGTGAAATTCCTACAACTGACAATCACAAACTCCAGCTCAGTGCCACATACGTGTTGCAATCAGGCAGAAATTAATTTTCTTGTGATGTGTCATCTTCAAACTTTGACACTTTGAAGTTCTTCTCTGTGACGTAATGACAGACAATGACACAATGTCATGTGTTTGAAAATCAACCATCAGTATATTTCCGGGGATGGGGCCATAAAATCACTAATTGTTTTCCAAAGCACTTTTAACCCTTTGAGGACAGGCTGACTTTGCTACAACACGCATTTCCCATAGACACTTGCCCGAGCATACTCGGGACTCGTCCTCAACGGGTTAATGTATGATGGACTTGGAATTTAACAGCAAGGAGCGAGTGCTACAGTTATGCCATTGAAAAGAATTTGTGATCTATGTTATTGAATTTGATATGGGTTATATTATTGTTGTGCTAATAATGTTCTTAGAATGACTCAGTGTGAGATAGAAGTAGGGAGATGGATCACAGACAGATAAATATTTTTGTACGTACGTCAAAGGGAACCTCTATTCTCTGTTCATTGCGATCCATATCAAACAGTACTGAGACAGTTTGATATATTGGAAAGATCCTTTGTGTTTTTGTGCCGCAACAGATGTGCCGATTGAAAATGAGATTAACAGGTTGCAGGACGTGGAGAGCAATACAGAAAATGACACCATCACTACATTGGTAAGCATGCATGGCTGTGTTGATGATGTCCACCGACATTACCTTTGTAATAACTTAAAAGGAAAAGTAAAGTTATATACATGTATTTTATGTGGATTAGGGGAAGGCAGCAATATAAGTAGAACACTTCAGCAAAGTTTGAGGAAAATCAGACAATCCATTAAAAAGTTAATGAGTTTTTAAAGCTGTGGCGCTGCTATCACTTGATGAGAAGACTACAACATTTTGTAACATCATGCATGGACAACAATATAAAGAAAATTTATCATATTTTCACATTTCTAGTATATGCATCCAGCAACAAATACCCATAATGTCTATTGGGCATCGCTGACATATGATGCCAGTCTGTTTCTGTGCCTCAAAAATTTTAAGGAAATGAAGACAACTACTGTTTCTGATTGATTATTCAACATTTTCATCTTGCATTATATAGTCATCTGCTGAAATTGTAAACCTGAGAAATGAGAGGACGTCAAAGTCAACTGTCCGTGCTTATGTAAGTATGATACTTAGCTCTCAAGAAAATGTTGTCCAGTTGCCTTCAAACCACAACATTTATTGTGATACGTGTAAGTCACCAGAATGTGTATGATATTTACCATAGGATTGCATTGAAAAAAGAAACAGCCCCCTCCCCCCCCCCCCCCACGTTCTTGGTATCTCATGTAAATAATGTACATGGTCTCGATAAAATCCTTTAAAAAATGAGGCATTACCAGCAAAGTAAAAATATATACTCCTTGGAAATTCCTGAGGCGCCTCATCTGTGGGGATTTCTGATTGTCCTTGATCATTTTGTCCAGATCTCACAATATGCAATTCTGGACTATCGACCATTTTGTATGCCATGTCTTTTGTGTGTCTGTGTGTGTGTGTGTGTTTGTGTGTCTTGTGTTGCTATCAGCAAGAAGGGTTCAAGGAACACAAGTTTTTTTTGTTTTTTGTTTTTTGTTTTTTGTTTGTTTGTTTGTTTGTTTATTTGTTATGGTCATTGCAAAGGAGACCTGTGAAAGTTAAAGATTAGCCGTATAGTAACCTTAAATCTATGGCAATCTGCTAGCCCGATTAGGGAGTGCTATACACCATGAACACTAATAACAACATTAGCCAGCATGCAACCCCAGTGCAGAGTAGTGCCTCGTCAACTGTGAATATATCTCCATGAAAGTTCGGACTTCAATATTATGTGCCCGGCTTGTGATGAATTGTTAGCATATTGTAGTATCAGAATACTGCATATGTGATATCAGTACATCTGCATGGTCAAACAACAGATACGTTCCAGAATTGCGGCGACACAGGAGCAGGTCACTCCGACGTCTTTCGAGGATGTCATAGCCCTGGCTGGACCGGTCTCTCTACTCTCACACGCCACTGATGAACTGTCTGGAGGCACTCTGGTGAGCCGCATAGTGTCTTTTATTGCTACTTGCTTGACTGCAGCAGAATAGCAGAATGCAGAAGTACAGCAATTAATGCACTGAGAGGCACTTAAATCAATTCATTTCTATCTCGATTTTTACAATGAAAAGAGATAGAGAGAAATGCATGATTGAAGAACAGATTAAAGCCCAAGGAAAAACACTGACTTTTGCAGCCGCAGTGATGAACGAAGAATAGAAGTAGTTAGAGGGGGAGGGAAGAAGATGTTGAAGAAATAAAGGATATCAAAGAGAGGAAAAATTGGTTGAAGACTATATCCAAAGTTCACAAATGAGAAATGAGTATGACTTCTAACTTCACAATGACATCTCTCGATCCCGAGATTGATCAAAATCCTCATTTCATTGTCGAAAGATGTGAAAATACAATCGTACCATTCAAAAAGAAAAAACAAAACAAAAATTAGAAAGCGGAATCATGCAAACTTTCTTCCCTCCAGGATTCTCTCAGCAATGTGATGGATAAAATGGTCGCCACCTGTGAGGAGCAGAGCTACCAGGTCAGTACGGAGACGGTTACCGAGGCAACCACCAGGATGATTGGTATCCTAGGCAACCTGTTGGAGGTAAGCATCTTTCTCCTCTCCATCCTCCATACAGATTCCCTCATCCTCATATTTCTTTGTCGGGGAACACCATGCAGTATGTGGATGGCATTGAAATGTGATGATGGCATCTTTGAAAGCGAAAACAAACAAACAAACAAACAAAAATCCATGATATCATCATGCATTCATGTCAATCAATAGATGTGGCAGCATGCAGTTGAACCATAGATAGTTATTGATTTCAATTTTGATATTTTTCAACCATGTTTTTCTACTGAAGTAATTTCCAACAAGGAGCTTTCTATCAACCTAATAGCATTATTGTCCAGATCATGTGCAGGGGTGGATCCAGGAATTCTGTAAAGGGTAGGCACCTTAACAAAATCAAATGGGGGTGCAGTTTTTCTTTTTATTTCTTTTGTTTTAACAAAAAATAAAGAAGGGGTGCCCCCGGTGCACCCCCTCTGGATCCACCACTGATGTGATTACCTTGGGAGCAATAGAACATTGCAGTTTGTGATATTACAGTTACTTTCACGGGAAATTCATAATTTGTGTTGCAGAACATTTTTGTACTTCTTTTTTGTAGATCATGTGCACACTAACCATCATCGGTCTTTGGAGTTTGATGAATCATTGAGTATTAGAACATGATTACAAAATGAGACTGACTGTAAGGAGAAGGAAAGAGGGGGAAAAAGGGAGGCAGTAACAGACCAAGTTGAAGTTGAATGAATTTGATACAAATGTGTTTATCATCTCTACATGTTTGTAGGGTTCTGCTTTAGAGGTTCAGGGCTCACAGACAATCCTGGGGGAATTTGAGAATAGCAACGATCAGGGCTTTAGTGCACTACAGTCCAGGATCGGTGAGGCCACTTCGGCATCAAGTTCTGGTGAGTCTCATACACCATCCATAGCAGGTTACCTAGTAGTACACTTTTTTTCAGGGAGATTTGCCTAAACTACCATTGACCCATTGAAGACGAGTCCCGAGAATACTCGGGCAGGTGTCTATATGGTAAATGCATGTTGTAGCTAAATCAGTCTGTCCTCAACGGGTCAACACACAAATATTCATTGTACATTAATTTTCACAGAATTTGTGCTACTGTTGGCTAGCTCAAATTCTAAAACCAGCAAAGTACTGTAACATTTTTCTGTGCATATTTTGAATGGGTTAAATCTTGCATTTGGTCAGCTAATAGATACTACTGTAGTACTGACTACAGAGAACATATGAGTATGTACAAATAGTGTATGTGTGTACTGGTATGTGCCCTAGTATTAATTTATGTGGTCATATGCTACGTAGCTTTCTGTGCAGGCTGGTACATATGAATGAATCGTTTGTGTGTACGTAGGGCAGTGTACGTCGATTTTCATGCGTGGAGATGTCAAATAAAATTCTGTAGTTTGTAAATTGGATGAATGCATAAAAGTAAGCAACTTGGGCAGCACAAATTCAAGGACCAGTGAATATGTTTTGAGCTCACTCGGCACAAAAATAAGGTTGTAGGTCCATATAAAACTTGATGAGAGATCGAGATATAAATAAGGTACATATTTCTCAATTGTGTACCATTGCTGATAATGCATGCTGCCTATTGAAAGAATAAAAGACTTAACTAGGTACAGCTAGCCGAAACAGTGAACATATGTACATATAATAATTATTTGAAATTAGTATGCATGTACTGAGAATTTCTCCTGTGCAGTTTGCAGTTACACTCTGGCAAAACTTCGAGATCTTAAAGATCGCGATCTTAAACTTCTCGATCTTTTGCCGATGTAACCACGGCTATTGTGTCACAAGATTCTTGAATTCAATATGAAATCAATGGAGAGTTAATTGACAGCTGTACTTTCAGTATGTAAATCAGCATACATATCATACATGTAAGTACTTCTAATCTCTGTGATGCGATCAACTCCAGGCACAAAAAAGCTATATTGATTATCAATCATGTAGATGAGAAAGGATGCCTGATGTATTCTTGGTTGTTGTTGTATTAACATGTCTTTGTTTCTCTGTTTTTAAAGCAACTGCAATCTGAATCCCCAGAGGTGGCTGCGGCAGAAGAACAAGCTATACAACAGCAAAAGGCTGAGGTACTAAGTGTTATTATAATATGGAGATGTGATAATTTTTTGTATACTGGCACATATTGAATAGCAACATGGTATTTTTTCCATTTTCCATGTTCACATTGCACAAAACAATGTCAATCAACATAATTTTATATTATGTACGAAGAAGATTGTCATATGCCTCGAAAAGTTGATAAGAACACGGATTGTGTTCTTTGTTTTTAAAGGGAACCCAAACCCAAAGAGCAGTGTGGATTGAGTGAAAGCAGCAACGTCAGTAGAACACATCAGTGAAATTTTAATGAAAAATAAATTTTTGTGGAATTTTCTGTATATTTTCTTTATATTGTTGTCCACACATGACATCATAACCTCTAGTACGTAGTCTCCTCATCCAGCGGTTCCAACATCAACTTTTAAAATTTCATAACTTTTGCATCGATTGTCTGATTTTCCTCAAACTTTCACTGATGTGTTCTACTAATGTTGCTGCTCTTTCACTCAATCCACATTTGTCTTTGGGTTTGGGTTCCCTTTAAGTGGCAGACAATATTTTTCTTTCATAAGAGAGATATCAGTACTCTCCCTGAAATACATATGTTGGAAGAATGATGTACGTGACACATTCTGTAAAATTTTTTATTTCAAAGCTTCTTGATTGAATGAAGTCACATGCCCAAGCATTTTTGCTATGTGTATCAATTAATTCATAGAAAATTCCTCAATAGAAGGAAAGATGTGCTGAGAGAAAGAGAGAGAAAGATTATTTAGGAAGTACTAAAGCAAATCATACTTCTCAGAAGGCTCAAAATTCATCTTCCACCATTTGGATTTTGCTTGCAATTGGTATGAAGGGTTTACCAAGAAACTTACCTGCCTGATATGATTTGCTAGGATGATGAGTAATTTTTTTTTAGTATTTTGAGATCAATAGTAGAGTGATTCCAACTGCAGTACACAACTTTTATTCCAGAAGAGCCCTCCCCATTAAGCATTGTGGGAAGGTAGAACATTATGTGATTATTAATCATGCCCTTGTAATCATATTTCAACAAGCTGCATGTGGTTCACTCTAGCGTGGAAGATTGATGGATAATGCTGTGGCTCAGTTTGTTAATGATAATCAATTACGAAAAAATGACATAGCAAACCACAATCTAGAAAGATTTGAGGTTGTGGGCTTCCAGCAAACCTTTTTGACTAATATTTCACATTTGCGCTGTTACCCAACTGAAATTGTGTTGTCACAGCATTATTTTACTTTACACATTCTTATGCATACATGTACATTTTGGAGCAGTAATTTACAGTTCTGCAGGCATATGAGAACCATGTGTCGGCTTGAATTCATTCACAAAATAGATGCCTCCATTAAAGAAGAAATGTGATGAGAGAGGGAGAGAAAATAAAAGAAAGAGCAGAAGATCGGAATTAGAAAGATTGATGACAGAAGAGTATCCTTACATAAAGGGCCAGAAGAAAGAGTTTACACCAAATCACTGATCCCGCCTCACCCCCCATCAGGCAGAAGCGAGAGTTAAAAACCTGGAACAGACCTTGCAGAGGGTGAGGAGTCTACTCATCAGGAACACCTTTGGCCAAGGAGGAGCCCATCAGCTATTCCTCTGACACCATCGCCGTGACGATGAGCCGCGACACGGCAGCCGACGTGACTGGCCAGCAGATATCCCAGGCTTCCGGAGGCGTGTACCTGCCCCCGTTTCTGGACGTTGTCGACAACCCTGATTTGTACCACGATGCCACAGTGGACACACAGGTAACATGTCATACAAATAGGGTAATTTGCAGAACTAAGTTAAGGGGTCAAGGACGATGAACTATCACAAAATTTCTTTTCGCTCTCGTCCTCACTGGCTCTGCTCTTAATGAATGACTGTAAAAAAAAAAAGACCTCATAGATGTGTATGTTATATTGTGATGCCCCTTTTCAAAATGATATTCATTATCTGCTGATTTTGTGGGAATATGCGGAATATAAACTGTAAATCCTTTATGAATTAGATAAGATATAACAGATAAAATTCACAGTCTTTTTTTTTTTGTCTTAGTCTATTCAGAATTGGAAGATACTGCATATCATCAACTTTACCAAAGATCAAACATTTCTATATGTTGCATTATAAAGATTGTCTGGTTGCAAAACACAGATTGCGTGGTAGTCATTCTGCAAATGTAAAAGATGAATATCTTGAGCATGCATATCAGGTAATACTATTTTCAGCTAGCTCAGAAAATCATAAATAAAACTCAGTGCCGTCTTGCAAACCAATGAAAAATTCATCTTGGAAGCTGCATTATTACGATTGTTTTTTGTCGAGCCCACCGGAGGTGCGGGGAGACTAAGGGATCACCTGCGGCGTCTGTCCGTCCGTCGTCCTGTACCGTCGTCTGTCGGTAATGCCACAAAAACTTCAATAACTCTTTTCTCTGTGCTTAAATTGCAATCAAACTTCGAGGGAAGAGGGGTCATACAAAGTTTCACATTTTACCATATATGAAGGTCATCTCAAGGTCAAAGCTCACAGGCAGGGGTCAATGAACTTTAGGGCCCAATGTTAGTTTTTATGGTGCGTTTCTATTATGGGCCATAACTTTTGATCCATAACTCCATTTGTGACTTAACTTGGATGGTAGATGTCCCTTGGGGAGTGGATGATCACCACAAGGTCAGTGGTCACAAGCATGGGTCAACAAACTTTTAGAGCCCAATGTTAAGTTTTTATGGCGCGTTGTATTAGTGGGTCATAACTTTTGATCCATAGGTCCGTTTGTGACATAACTTGGATGGTAGATGTCCTTGGGGAGTGGATGATCACCACAAGGTCGAAGGTCACAAGCAGGGGTCAATGAACTTTTAATGCCCAATGTTAAGTTTTTATGGCGCATTCTATTATAGGTCATAACTTTTGATCAATAACTCCATTTGTGACTAAACTTGGATGGTAGATGTCCCTTGGGGAGTGGATGGTCATCACAAGGTCAATGATCACAAGCATGGGTCAACGAACTTTTAGAGCCCAATGTTAAGTTTTTATGGCGCGTTTCTATTATGGTCATAACTTTTGATCCATAGGTCTGTTTGTGACCAAACTTGGGTGGTAGATGTCCCTTGGGGAGTGGATGGTCACCACATGGTCAAAGGTCACAGGCAGGGGTCAACAAACTTTAAGGGCCCTATGTTAAGTTTTTATGGCACATTTCTTTTTTGCCATAAATTTTTACCCTTTTTATATCTCTTTTTTCTCTTTTTGTTATCTGTTCATATCCTATTCGCGTACAATTTCTTGTACGCGAATGGGCGAGACACATTATGAGCACTTGCCTTGTGGGTACCCTGAGATACCAAACAGATAATCTCTTGAATTATTCTTTTGTGTGTGTGTGGTGGTGTGTGTGTGTGTGTGCTGTACCGTACACCTGGGTTCCCCTCTAAAATGGGTGAAAGTAATTCTTTTGTGCTTTGTGGGAGAACATTTTGTTGCATCACATGAGCTCAGCAGTGCCGCAGCATTATAACATCAGCACTCATCACACACTACACCAGTGATCGCAGAGTGACACACAGACCGCTGCACTGCACTCTATGCGTTACCAGTCCATGGAAGATGTAAAATAAGTAAAGAAAAATCATATAGGACAAGTTAGTAGATTAAAATGATCTTATGCTGTATTACTGTTCATAATTGTAACAGCATGTTTTGAAAAAGTTATTAAAAAGTTTTGTTATTGTCGATCATTATTGTTGTAATTATGGTAAAAAAAAATTAATAACAGGGCTAAAGTTTGCATTATGTTCATTGTCGCCGTCTGCTGAATTTGACCTCCATGATGATGGCAGTGTGTACATATCTTTTGAACAAGAGATGGCGCTATATATGCATGGCAATACCCAGGGGTACTGCGCGGTGCGTCATAATTGTCATATTATGTCTCTTGCATACAGGTCACGACACTCAAAGTGAATCCATACAATTTTGAAGATTCATCGGACCGCATCTCCACAGAGAGTGGGGTGGTCGACATCAGCTTCGAGGTTAACGGAGTGACGATTCCGGTCACACAGGCTGCAACGCCCATCGAGATCACGGTGAAGCGAACGTCGCCGGCCCCGGACTGGCAGATGTTTGATCTGGAAGACTTGGAGGCCAACAACAGCACGAATGTCACCTACCACACCTTCGATGTCTCTTACAATGAGACGGCCGTTACCCTCCAGGTCAGGGGCGGCAACCAGTCCTGCTTTGCCCTGTTGCTGCAGGGTGGGGGATTCCCCAACTTCACCCATTTTCTCGATGCTCAGCTCTTCACCTATGACAGAAATTCAAATGGTGAGTACTTGATGACCCCTAGAGTGCTAATGTATCAGTAGGTACTGTATGATGTCGGTGGATTTTTTTTTTTTCTGTTCATTTACATTTTATGCATCTAACCTGTGGTTCTTATGTTTCCCAAGTTTACATGATATTATGTTCACACTTTGTATGATTTTTACTACTCAAAGAATCTTCTCTCTTTTTATCGTTGTTTTGCTGTATATCTGATATTTTTCTTTTCTGTATATTTTTGTCGAGCCCACCGGAGGTGTGGGGAGACTAAGGGATCGCCTGGGGCGTCTCCTGTCCATCCGTCGTCTGTCTGTAACGCTACAAACACTTGAATAACTCTCTACTGAGGACTTCTATTTCAATCAAACTTGAAGGGATAAGAGTGGTTATACAAAGTTACACATTTTACCAAACATGAAGGTCACCTCAAGGTCAAAGGTCACAAGCAGGGGTCAATGAACTTTAGGGCCCAATGTTCAGTTTACATGGCGCATTTTGATTATGGCTCAAAACTTTTGATCCATGGGTCTGTTTGTGACCAAACTTGGATGATAGATATTCCTTGGGGAGTTTAAGGTCACCACAAGGCCAAAGGTCACAGACAGGTGTTAATAAACTTTTAGGGCCCAATGTTAAGTCTTTACGGCGCGTTTCGATTATGGTTCATAACTTTTGATCCCTATGTCCGTTTGTGACCAGACTTGGCTGGTAAATGTCCCTTGTGGAGTTGAAGGTCTCTACAAGGTCAAATGTCATTAGCGGGGTCAATGAACTCCAGGAGTTAGAAAAACATTAATTTCTTCTACGCGAATGGGCGAGACACATTTTGGCATTTTCCTTGTGTTTCATATTTGTAGTGTTACATAGTCTGCAGTTGATACATTTATGCAGCACCCCTTTGTAGAACAGTTAGCAAATTGAAAGGGTTAAGTAGATCGATAGATAGATTGAAAAATCAATCATCAATCAATCAATCAATCAATCAAAACTTCATCTTTGATGTACACTCCTAGCTGTCATTCAGCTGAGTGACTGGTGTTGTCACAGCTCTTGTGATGTGTGCCTGAACTTGCGTCTGGTTGCTGCCACTGGTGATTATCAAGCTATTTTCTTGTCCAGACAAGCTTTGCAGTATGGTAGAACTTGACTATTTGTCCAATTTGATACTGCGTCAGACAGCTGACACAGTGTAAATGCTTATTATTGTTTTGTGTAATGCAATAGTTTCATACTCAATCCACTGCATCCATTTCTTTTTACTTGTGCTCAACCCACCCTCAAAAAAAAAAACCCAAACACAACACTCAACACATTGTGACTATCATTTTCACGACAGAGTCAGTGGAATACATGGTCTATGAAGTGTTCTACAACAGTTCCTTCATCGGCGACCAAGCCGACAAGTATTATGTCATGCTACTGGAACTCGACTGCGATGCCCTGTTCCGAGACTACGGCGATCTGGACTTCGCTGATCCCCAGGAGCTCGTCTGGGCAGCTAGCAACACGAGCATGAACTTCACGGGGCCCTACGGATTCCGGGTCCTAAACTCCGGGTGCTCTTTCTGGAACGTCGCAGAGCAGACGTGGCTCCAGGATGGCTGTGAGGTCTGTACAACACCTAGCCTTTTGTCAAGGCCATCTCGCTGTATGAGCTATAGTTATAACAGACGAGCAAAGCGAGCCCAGCCGAACGCGACAGTGCGCGGCCTTTTGAGATCTGCTTCACACATTATTATTCATGACATGCAAACCCTACTGAGTACCGGTAGTCATATTTACCAGTTCCAGTTGACAAATGGAATGGTGCATTCCCCATTCCCCACATTCATCTTGGCGTCACCTGGCCTGTTAGCATGCATCACTGACCACCAGTGGAGGTATGTGATGGCATGCATTGGCTGTGTGCAAATCGGGCTCAGGCAGACAGATCGACACGCAGATTAGTCAATTTTTGCTCCCCAATTCAGGGAACAAAAGTTGGTAATTCAAAGGACTAACATAAGGATCCGAATCAGATCTCAAAAGGCCCTCTCACTCACAACCATACAGCAAGAGGGCCTTGACAAAAGGCAGTGGAACACCTAGCTTTTCATCCTCCTATCAAGTCTTGACTCTATTGTCATTGTTATTTTTTTCCCATTTTGTCTTTACATATTTTCCTTCCATTTTTTACCATTCTTAAAAAAAGATACCAAAAAGATTGAAGGGTAAAAGTGAGCTATGGTAGTTTAGACATATGTATTTAGCAGTATATCAGTATTAGTGAATATTACTTTTTTAGATACTAAAAAAAAACCCCAGAAATTAATATGTGCATTTTAATTTTGCAAACTTTGCAAGAGCCAAGATTCATGAAATCTATATGCACATGAAAGTTCTTGCCTATATTATAATGCATTGGATGTCAGTGGCAATTCACAAAAATTTCATGCCACAAATTTCTTGCTGTACAGTATTCCATAACCTCAAGCATTTTCTCTAATGACAAGAATGTCATCAAATTGTTGATTTGACTAAAATTTCAAACACTGTGTTGCAATGATGAGATGTTTGCAGCAGGCTCAACCTAAATGATTGCACCAGTCTGTTCTGATAAGGCTAGCTGTTGCCCAGGAATTTTACAATAATTGTAACTTTGCCATCCTAATGTGGAAGGTTGTGTGAATGTCATTTATATCCAGTTTTGCATTCCTGTTCATTTCAAGCAAATTCATAATCAAGCAAATTCATAATCAAGCAATCTTAAAAGTTTGAAATTGACAAGACTGCATTAATCATTGTACGGTTGTATTGCTGATTCGTTTCTGCTGTACATTGTGTAAAGGCAACAAAGAAAAAATAGTTTGTTAACAACTGATGTTTATGGCTTCAACAATGTATGTATATATACATGTACATGTATGTTCTTGTACAATGATGATACAGAAATCAATATATCAAATCAAATCAAAATTAAAGATTTCTCAGATTTGTTGCCATGGCTACCGGCTCTTATAACCACAAGGTTTTCAGCCCATTAGCATGCTGTTTCTTGCAGGTTGAGGCCAGCACTGACTACAGCGAGCAACACTGCAAGTGCACCCATCTCACCTCCTTCTCCAGTACGTGGATCGTGCCGCCGACCCCGCTGGACTTTGACTACATCTTTGCCAACGCAGGATTTTTCCAGAACGTCACGATGTACATCACCACCATCGTCATCTATGTCATCTTCTTCTTCATCTTCCTCTGGGCCAGGCGGAAGGACCGAAAGGATTTGCTGAAGGTATGCAAATATATCGGCCGGGCTTAAAACGGGGACAGCGGGCTGGGGCAGTTGCTCAGGGTTCACGTCACGAGGCCGACACCCACGAGTCATACAGATTTGCCTAGTGTCGAACTTGTGGGCTGTAGGACTCATGGGCTGTGTGACTTGTGGGTGTCAGTCTTGTGGGATGATCCTGTTGCCACATCTGCCCTTTTCAGTGTTTGGTTGTAATGAGAAAATAATATGCAATGGACATCTAGAAATAAAACAGAATTGTCATGGAAGGCTATCATAGATGATGAATGTATTATTGTAGGAGTGCTACATGTTGTTGGACGCAGGTACGGAACGAGTCTTAGCAGACTTGAAGTCCTCGAGGTGCACTGATTTATTCTGAGGCTGCTTGCCCTCGGCAAAGTTCGGCAAAATGAATTGAATTTGCATAAAGTACATTTGCATCTTTGCATATTCAAATCAATGAGGGGAACCAGTCGAGGTAAGAGGAATGGAGGAGGCCAAATAAGATGCAAGAATCATATTCCTCTAGATTACAAATGAAAGCACAAAGGATGAAGATGGCAACTAGCTGGGGTGAATACTTAAAGACAGAATGTTACACAAAAGAATCAGATCTGGGCACTGTTTTATGAAGAGTTATAATTGATTATATATAGGTGATTTCTGTAATAAGTCTATGGCAGCCTGTGTATTAAGGAAATTTAAAATCAATTATATCTCTTGATAAAACTGGGCCCTGGGGTGCCATGGATGAACACATCTGAATGGGGAAAGAATGAAGGTGATCAGAGGAATTTGAATAATGTGAACTTGAAAACATTGAGAACTTAAAACTCATGGAGAGCTTTCTTTTCTTGTGGTAGCCTTCATGTAATTTTATGTAACTATAATTTTGCCAAAAAATATTCAGTGTCTGAGATTTCTGACCATACTTTTAAAACTGAATAGGCTTTACTCAGAATGCGTATTCATATAACTAGGTTTTGTTTCTTTGTTTGTTTGCTGCTTGCTTCAATTTTGTCAAATATTGAGAGATTGTGAGTTATGTTTCTTGATATGGAAATCCGAAACTGAGAAGAGATATGAACTAAGGATGCTGCTGTCAGTCTTTGCAAGTTCCTCTCTTAGTATTCTTTATATCTTTTCCCGTCACAATATCTCTCACTCTTCCACCTTTTCCAGATATGAATATTGAATAGGATAGCAGTGTTCTAGTTTTATTAATTAGATTTTTTTCTTCCTGTGTGCATGGATATTTCCCCCATAAACGAGAAGGCATGTTTCATAATATTGAAAGAAAAATTGTAAGAGCAGCTGCTAGAACTTAGACTTTTGAGACACCATGTAATTTTTATTCCGGACCATCGTTTAAATTAAGTGTGTGCGTATCTTGACTCAAATATCTATTACTAAGCTGCGGTATCTGAGAAGATAGCTTGATTACTGTAAAAGCGGACATTTTTGCACGACTAATTGTTCATGCTCAGCCGGGTAGAATGAGTTTCGCATGTTTTCAATTTCGTGGAATCAAGGCATCAACTTCTGGAACATATGGCAAACAAAAATATTCACATGCTTTTATTTTCGCGCAGTTTCTTGTGCGAAATGTGCAAAAATTTCAACACCACAAAAATGTCCACTTTTACAGTATAAGTAAGATGTGTACAATTTTTGCCCATGCTACAACGACAGCTTGGAGTAACGCCAATGGCAGACAACAATGCACGACACAACTACTACTATGAGATTCTTGTTTTGACTGGTCAGCGGAAGGCTGCGGGAACCGACTCAAAGGTAAGGCATTATGCAGCACACGGGGTAAGCGTTGGGTACCTTTCTGCCACCTTTTGTGTGGTTTAACTTTATATTAGGTAATATGTGTCCTCTCTGATCACCTGTTGATATTGTCAGGATCCTTCTTTTGTGCAGAGCATATCTCAAGCGTAATCTCATCTCTTGAAGGTACTGTTAACCATTAGGGAGCAGTGATCAAGTTATCACATTTGATGCATGTGTGTAGGTCAGTTGTATCACAAAACACCCTGCCATTAAAATTTTTGCAATGAAACCTAAAATATGAGGAGATATCACTATCTATCTAAATAAACCATCAGATGGTTTATTCTGGAAACAATTTTATCATGTTTATTTTTCATGTTTTGTATATTTAGCAATACGTAACATTGATTATGTTGATTAACATTATTACATTCATTGGTTGTTTTCTCTCCCTAACTCACATTTTAGAACTAATTATGAAGCACTAAAGCTTGGTTTTTGTTTTATCTGCGAATGGTGAATAATGTCTTTAAGTTGAAACTTCTGTTGCCTATATAATAAGCTTATGACTTCTATCCTCTCTTAAATTCATTTTTCATGGAAATCACACAGTCCATCAACTTGATACTGACATTGTTAAGGATAGCAATTATTCCCCTTGCTTTCTGAAAGAGGTGAGTCAAGTGCTCTTTTGTAATGCTAGAAAAGTGATTTTTTTAAAAGAATTTTCTTTATATTTTCTTTATATTGTTGTCCACGCATACGTCATACCCTCTAGTAGTCTCCTCATCCATTGGTTCCAACACCAAAACTTTGAAAAATTCTGAACTTTTGCATCGATTGTTTGATTTTCCTCAAACTGTCACTGATGCAATCTACTAATGTTGCTGCTTTCATTCAATCCACATTGCTCTTTGGGTTTCCGTTCCCTTTAAAGATTTTCTGTGCTTTAATTTTCCTCAATTCCAGGTCAGCTTCATTCTGTCCGGTGAGAACGATGAGACAGAGGTACGGCAGTTTGAAGATGACAAGAGAAAGGTCCTCCGTCGTGGCGGAGGGTACCGACAGATTCCTGATGGCTGTGCCAAGGTTCTGCTTTTCCCGTCTATCTCTCTCTCTCTCTCTCTTTCACTCTCACACTGTAACATACATTATGTTTGAACAATGCTGTCACACACTGTAGTGGTTGCACATTCTGTAAAACCAGAAATTTCATGTGCGTGAAACTTTTGTGATTTTCACAAGGAGCCAAGATTCATGAACAAAGTAAAATGCACACAAAAGTTTTGGTCCACACAAAGCAGTGAATGCCAGTCACCGATTTGTCAAAGTTTCATGCCACAAAAAAAAAAGACCATCAGCTCCAACTTGCAAAAGTTTCATGCTGAGAATGTTTCTGCTGTTATAGTAATGTGCATACAAAAACATACCAGTGTTCACCAGTTTTAAAGTTTAATCGAGATGTTATTTGATATGTGTTACTAGCCCCACAAAACATTCACACAAAAAAGGAAAGAATTACTCAGACAAGTCACTGTGTCTCAGAATGCAGATAGATGGTAGACCAAATCATATCCTTTTAAAGACCTCTACGCTGGGATGGCTTACACATTTCTGTACTGTATAAGCTGTTATTTTCACAAATTTTGCGAATTACAGTTGGATTGCGAATTTAACAACACGCAAAAATGTCATGCGCAAGGGTAACAATGCATTTAAGAGAGCATCGGTGTCAATTCACAAAAACAACATCCCTCAAAAATGTCTGTGACCTCCTCATTCACTAAAATATCTGTACACGAAATTAAGAGCTTATACAGTAGTTAAACCAAGAAAAAGACTATGAATACCCTATAGCAGTACAACTATATTTCATATCAACTATGTTGTCTGATGTGGTAATTATGTTTCATGCCATGACTGCAGCTTGATGTTAATTGCCTATTAACTGATATATCTCAGGCCACTTGGTACTCTGAACTACATGCGTATTTGGCACGACAACTCCGGATCGGGCAAGATGCAGGGGTGGTACTTGAAGTATATCGCTATCAGAGACATTCAGACCAGGGAGAGGTTCTACTTCATCGTCAACCAGTGGTTCTCTGTCGTCGAGGATGATGGCCAGGTATAGAGTCTAATCTCACAAGTCTTATCCTTGTGTTTTGAACATTTAGATTTAGACCACTACTACTATACTGTAGTAGTAATAGTAGTAGTGGTAGTGGTAGTGGTAGTGGTAGTAGTAGTGGTAGTGGTAGTAGTAGTAGTAGTAGTAGTAGTAGTAGTAGTAGAAGTAGTAGTGGTAGTAGTAGTAGTAGTAGTAGTAGTAGTAGTAGTAGTACTACTACTACTACTACTGGTACTGCTATTTCTACTGCTACTACTGCTACTGTTGCTGATAATGATAATATGTGGGAGTCTGCGGGGGGGGGGGGGGGGGGGGGGGGTGTCAGAAGTCAATTTATCCCCTAACCTGCCATTCAATCAAGATCAATTACTTGGTCTATCACATGCAGAAGAGTAATAGAAAATGGATGGTACTTCTTGTCTTTGTTTTTCTCTGTCTCTTTTTATATGTTTTCCTCTCTGTCTCCTCTCTGTCTCCTCTCTCTCTCTGCTTTAAACCCTCTTGTTTTCATCTCTGCCACCAGATCGATCGCCTCGTTCCCGTCGCTGGCCGAGAGCAGATGCAGAACTTCTCCCACCTCTTCAGCAACCACTCCCGCAGGAACCTCAACGACGGTCACCTCTGGTTCTCCATCCTGGCCCGCCCACCGGGCAGCCGCTTCACCCGCCTCCAGAGGGCAGCCTGCTGCATGATGTTCCTCTGGCTGGACGATTCTTCCGCCCCAAGCTGTTGTCGGCACACATTTTACAGGAGTTTTTACCTCCGCCAAGGGGGGAGGTTATATTTTAATTACTGTTTGTTTGTTTGTTTGTCCGTGTGCAAAATAACTCAAAAAGTTGCAAACAGATTTGGATGAAACTTGCAGGAAAGGTTGAGAATTGCAAAAGGAATAGATGATTAGATTTTGGTAGTGATCCAGACATTTTTATGGGTTTTATGAAGGATTTTCAATATTTTGGCAGGTAGGGTCAATGAACTTCGGAGTTCAAGCTCTGCATTTTTGAGGTTTTCATACGCGCACTAAAGTGCATGCTCTAGTTTCTGCTAGGGTGAGGCCCGCCGCGCAGCTGGAAGTTGATGACGTAACAAAAGGGAAATAGGGCGATTTTCAGCATGCATACATATGGATGGAAATCGATCTCTATGGAAGAACAAGATCTTTGGTAGAAATTAGCTGCTTGGCAGAGATCTGCACTCTCAGAGTGCTTCTCTAGTGTGACAATGATATTGATACAGTCTTCTGTATCCCGGGTAGTCCCTTGAAGTGTTACCACTGCTGCTCTACTAGAGGGTCCTACTGTTATTACTGCATCTTTGCCGGTTACCCAAGTTTAGAGACATAAACACGGTTTCTTTTATTGATGCTTTTGTGCTGTAGATCAGCATCGGTGTCCAGGCCAACTTGATTGTGTTCCCAGTGTCGCTCCTCGTCGTCCAGTTCTTCAGGAAGTCGCGACCGCGAAAGAAGCGACAGTCCCGCCTCAAGGAGGCCGCCCTCGCTGGCAAACCTGCACGCCGTTTCAAGCGAAAGAATCGCAAGAAGGCCTACACCAAGCTGGAGGATTTTGTAAGTGTCCTAGATCTCAAACAGTCTGTCTTCCTATGTTTTTCTCTTTCACTATCTATCTATAAATCTCTCTCTTCTCACACTCTCCCTCTCTCTCACTATAAATTTCACTATCTACCTCTCCATTTCTGTCTATTATATACATCTCTCACAATCTATTTATATGTGTCTTTCTCTTTCACTATCTGTTTCACTATCTACCTCTCCATTTCTGTCTATTGTATACATCTCTCACAATCTATTTATATGTGTCTTTCTCTTTCACTATCTGTTTCACTATCTACCTCTCCATTTCTGTCTATTGTATACATCTCTCACAATCTATTCATATGTGTCTTTCTCTTTCACTATCTGTTTCACTATCTACCTCTCCATTTCTGTCTATTGTATACATCTCTCACAATCTATTCATATGTGTCTTTCTCTTTCACTATCTGTTTCACTATCTACCTCTCCATTTCTGTCTATTGTATACATCTCTCACAATCTATTCATATGTGTCTTTCTCTTTCACTATCTGTTTCACTATCTACCTCTCCATTTCTGTCTATTGTATACATCTCTCACAATCTATTTATATGTGTCTTTCTCTTTCACTATCTGTTTCACTATCTACCTCTCCATTTCTGTCTATTGTATACATCTCTCACAATCTATTCATATGTGTCTTTCTCTTTCACTATCTGTTTCACTATCTACCTCTCCATTTCTGTCTATTGTATACATCTCTCACAATCTATTCATATGTGTCTTTCTCTTTCACTATCTGTTTCACTATCTACCTCTCCATTTCTGTCTATTGTATACATCTCTCACAATCTATTCATATGTGTCTTTCTCTTTCACTATCTGTTTCACTATCTACCTCTCCATTTCTGTCTATTGTATACATCTCTCACAATCTATTCATATGTGTCTTTCTCTTTCACTATCTGTTTCACTATCTACCTCTCCATTTCTGTCTATTGTATACATCTCTCACAATCTATTTATATGTGTCTTCCTTTCTATCTCTCTCTCTGTATAGACGATAATCTTGAGGTATATGCACCACTATGCCAGCTGACTACAGTGCACTACCATTGTAACCAACACAATTTTAACAAAATTCTCAATACAACAAAGTAAAAATTCAGGTCCCACAATTATCACATTTAATATCTGTATATACACTCAGCAAAAAAAGAAAGTAAACGCTTTTTTAAGTTCAGATTTCTCATCGAATAATTGGTTGAAAGCTACTGTATTATATATCATATTGAAGGTGATTTGATTGGCTATCAACCTGGTAGGTCAACAAGAAGGGAAACTTTACGCATGAGTGATTACCATTGTTTTTCTCTTCCAAGGCACAAAAGCAAAAATTGCAAAACTGAGCAAGTCATTCATGCGTTTGTGCTCTTCCATGGAACAATAAGAACAAACAACAAATTTCACACAAAAAGAAACATGAATTAAGTTGCAAAAATTAACTTTGATCTCAATGATATCGCTAAAGCCCAAAAGATCAATGAAGGCTAAAAATAATGGAGGAAAATAAAGCATTTTATGTCAAATCTAAATTCAAATGAAGTAAGTGAAGAAGTAAAAATTCAACAAAAATGGTAGAAATTTGAGGGGTTTTTTTTTCAAATTAAGAAATTGTATATAATGTTTTGTTCTTGAAATTGTCACATGGACTCTTTAATCACTAGATTAAAAGAAATAAATGAAGAAATTCTTCTCAATTAATCATCTTTATGCTTATTATTCCCTATGCCATTTGAAGTTTGACTTGACAGAAAATTCTTATTTTTCCCCTTAAGTTTCCCACTTTGTTTTTCTTAGAGGTTATAAAGAGATAAAGAGAACAAAAACTTATTTTTCCTATTTCATTCATGTCTCTCATTGTGTAAAACTGGTCTTCTGTTATCAATGTTATTCTGAAGGGCATTTGCAAATGAAAGAAAACATGTCAATTTTTGCAATTTTTGATTTTGTGCCTTGGAGGACAAAAGGAAATGTGCTCACTCATGCATAAAGTTTTCTTTTTAATTAACCTATAAGCTTAATAGCCAATTAAATTACCTTTAACATGGTATATAATACATTGATTTTCATCAAAATTTTCTTATGAAAAATATGACTTCGAAAAAGTGGTTACTTTCTTTTTTTGCTGAGTGTACTTTACTGTTTGGCTTTAACAAAATTTCAAAACAATGAAGGGAACAATGCCAGTCCAAGGACTTCTGTGTTAACAGGAGTCGCCTATAGGCCTACATGTTACACTTTTGTTGGTGTGAGGAACCAAACTAATGTCTTTCGTTGGTTTTTTTTTTTTCTTTCTTTCTTTTTCTTTTTTTTTTCCAGGCATCCCCTAGCCGCATTGTTCTGGAGGAGAGCAAGCAGAAGATGGCGAATCCTGTGGCAGGAACAAGGGCGGAGCCCAGCCTGGTCATCCCTCCAATCCCCGGGGCTTACGAGGAGCCCCCTGCCCTTCAGCACACTGCCGTACAGCCGGCCTACTCATCCAACTCCCCTGGTTCCCAACCACCACCAGGCTCTGGGGACTCCACGGTAAAAAAGTGCCACAGACTGTGGCAGTTGATCTCAACATTTTATGTGCCCATGCGCTTAGTCTAACTAGCTTGTTCATCAGCATTTAGCAATCCATCCAAACTTAGAAAGGATGGTAAAGTAATGGTGGAGATGAGGATTGAGCTTTCAATTTTTTGCAAGATACAACTCTGTACCATGAAACCACCTATATAATGTTTCAGAGCTTACCATTCAAATGGGAATTCAAAGCATATTTGACAAAATTGTGTTGGAAATGACTGCAATATCCAAAAAAAAAAACAACAAAGTAAATCAAAGCAATCCTAATAACAGGTGGGTACCACCTTTTATTAGTGTTGCTTTGTTCAGCTATCTCAGTCATTTTAAAACCAATTTTGATCAAGTAAACATGGAATTCCGCTTGAAATTACATACTCTTTCATATTTCATAAGAGGTTTCTCATTATCTCCACCAGAAAAAAAAGTTAGAAGTCTGAAGCCTGGGCTCCTTTTCGTAAAACTTGTCGTAACTAACTGTTCATGATACTTGTTAAAAGGTACTGAAATCCTTGCATCTGTTTGGCTGAGAGCAAATTTGTCCTAGAAATGCGGCAGTTGTTACTGATGCCAAGTTTTATGTAACGGGACCCAGGTCTCAACCAAAACTACACCATCCCTTTAACTTACTTGTAAAGTTAGTATGCCCACTCGGTGTAGCAATGTGCCTCAGTCCAACAGGAAGGCCAAGGCTGGCATGATGAGGACCGGAGGTATTTGGTAATCCCTAGAACCACAATGACAATGAATTTCCATATGTCTATGCCAATCGGGCTACAAAACATGCCAGCTGGAGTGCCAATCAGCGACCAAAGTACAGTTAGGGTGAGGCACTTATCGTTGCTGGGGCGACAGGACCTAGTATTTTCAAAATGTCCAGGAGAGCCAAAAAACATGACGACCAAAGCTCTATAGCGAATGGGATAGCCTTTCCTTTGACATGCCGTGGTGGCTTTATTTTTGGAGTAAGAGAGTTGGGATTTGGTCAGGACATCACTTAACCCTTTATTTGACCATTAATCAAAAAAAGTTTTTTTCATGAAAAATTCAGATACAAGGTCTTGTCGCCCCAGCGACATTATACACACCACCTGGACTGAAGACAATAATGAAAGCAGGAGGCATGCTAGACTCAAATTTAGAAGAGAGCATTCCAAGCTACAAAATGTTGATTCTTTGTTTGTTTCTTTGTTTGTTTTTTACTTGTTGTGAGTAGCATAATCTTTTTGTTTCTTTCAGGGTGTAGAGTTACAGCCGACTAGCTTCCTGTCTTTCATGTTATTGCAATATTGTGAATGATATATGTATTCAGTCGTGAGCCATCATCAACTGAGGAGAAAAGAAGGTGTGTGTGTGTGTCTGTATACGGTGCCATTAAATGTGACAATTTAGATTAGAATTTAGATGGTGATCAAAGTGGAGAGCTCACTGGTGTCGTCTATTTTTTTACAGAGTCAGGACTTGTGAATAAAGTGCCACAGTGTGATGTCGTAATCATTCATCACCGTGGAAACTGGTTCTGAACAGCCTCCTTGGCCTAAGTGGGAATGCGAGCACTTTAATTAGTTCTAACCCCAGCTATGACAAAAAGATTGTGAAATTATCACTTCGGTACTCTATAATTGATGACTAGTGTTACACACACATGCACACACACACACACACACACACACTTGCACATACCGCATCAAGCTAAATACTGGTTAGTGATAAGGTTAGAGTAACGATTAGGGTTAAGGTTAGGTTTAGGGTTAGAGTTTGGGTTAGGGTTAGGATTATGTTCAGGATTATTATTAGGGTTAGTGTTAAGGGAAAGGTCCGGGGTAATTGCCTAGGGGGTAATTGCCCTAGACCCTGCACACACACATACACGTCTACCTCTTCTCTCGCACACTGTCAGGTATTGATCCAGCCGGACACACCCAAGCGGCGCAAGAAGTTCTCCTTCCCTTGGTGGTGCGTCATCGTCGCCTGGCTCCTCGTCATCCTGAGCACGGCGGCCGCCACCACGGTGGTGGTCTTCTACGGCATCCAGTTCGGCAACCTGACCGTCCGGGAGTGGCTGGCATCGCTCTTCACCACCTTCATCGTTGGCATATTCTTCACGCAGCCCATCAAGGTATGGTGACTCACAAGGGGAAAAAAAATTAAAAATAGAAAAGCACTCGGAAAGCGCAGACCTCCACCACATTTCCATCGATACATGCATGCTGAAAATCGTTCAATATCCCAGTGATAAAGAAGCCTTTGTGTACCTCATCAGCTTCCTGCATGCTGTGTGGCGCCTCGAGCAGCGACGCACTGTAGTGCACGTATGCAAACCTCAGGTACCCGCAGCTTGAACTCCCAAGTTCATTGACCCTTTTTGCCAAAAGATGAAAATGCCTTCAAAAGTTCATGAAAATTCCTGGATCACTACCAAAATTTAGTCTATTATCAACTTTCCCTGCAAGTTTCATGTAAATCCATTCAAAACTTGTTGCATTATACAGCACACAGACAAACAAACAAACCAGCACCAACAAAAACATAACCTTCTTGGTGGAGTTAATTAAATATGAATATGCTTTGCTCTGTATGCCATATTTTTTAGCAAGTCTAATTTTTCGCAAATTGAGACTTCCAGACAATTTCGCAAGTGGTTAGTGTTACGATTGTGGATTCAAATTTGAATAGAAAAAATGTATGTGTGCATGTCACATTCAAGGGAATCAATCTCCTTGTCTCTAATACCCCTTTTATACTGGGTGTTAGCTCGCTTCAGGTACGGACCTGAAGCGAGCTAACTCTCAGTATAAAAGGTCGAAAAATAGTTAGCCCAAGCTAAAGTCAGCCCGCTCTGGGGGGGAGATCAGGTCCGCTTCAGGTACGGACCTGAAGCGAGCTAAATCTCAGTATAAAAGGTCGAAAAATAGTTAGCCCAAGCTAAAGTCAGCCCGCTCTGGGGGGGAGATCAGGTCTGCTTCAGGTCCGAGCTAACTTCAGTATAAAAGGTTTCTCGAGTTAGCTTGAGCTAAATTCACTGACCCGTGACCGGAAAGTGTGTACGGTGCTTCCGGATTGCAAATCGTACGTTTACTGCTGTACGAGTGTACTGTTGCCACCGGCGTGCTGTGTATTACGCATCGCATGCACTGGTGTAGTATTTTATGCTGTCACTGTTCGCTGTTCGGTAAAACTCTCAGTGAACTCTTTGAGGTAGCAAAAAAAAAAAAAAAAAAAAAAAAATAGACCGGTGCAGGACGTACACTATTATATATGCCGATGACTGGTTGAATATCGCCAGTAATGTATAACAACGGAACTGAATTCGTACTCGTAAGTATGCTAAGTATGCATGAAAACTGTCTTTGAATTTTCGTGCTTGTGGGAAGGACAGCAGGCTAATGGGGAGTAGGGGGGGGGGGGGCGATAGGTCTGGTCTACCTTTGGTGGTCGAGATTGGCAGTATAAAACGACTTAGTCCGAGCTAAAGTTAGCTCGCTTCAGAAGCGAGCTAAAAGTCATGCGCAGTATAAAAGGTGTATAAGACAGAGTACTGTATGCGCCGAATATTTTGCAAGGTGTTTATTTTCACAAATTTCGCCAATCGGGTGCTACTTGCAAATTTAAAAACATGCAAAAATACTAACTCTGTCTGATTCCACCATGAGTGTGACATGCACGCACACCTTTCTCTGTTAACTACTGTATTCCTCAATCACAAATTTAACCACTCACGAAATTGTCAGAGTGTTGATTTGCAAAAACTTAGTCTCTCTGAATATATAGCGCATACAGTATATCATGTATTTGCTCTTAAAGAGGTGATGTACTCACTGTCTGTATAAGAGCTGACTTTGTAAATTGTTGCTGATCATGAGGAGACGTTGGAGTGCCCTTAGTGATGGCGGACTTTGCTCCACACGCAAATGCTCTGCGCACTCACAGAACCAGTGATCAGAGTTTGTTAGCACAATGGGCAAAGTGCCATTTTTTTATCTTTAAGAGTAAGTCCATCTTCAGATAGAGCAAAACATAACCTTCCCAGTGATACCTCACTTTTAACATAACAAGGAATATTATGAGTAGGTAAGTAGAAATGTCCTGAATTTTCTTATCATTTTGTTTGTCTTTAGCAGCTTTAATCACAAATATTTCAAAAATGGAGAAAACCTGTTTTGTGATCAAGTCCTTCAATTGTACGGGCCATACTTGGTTACATAGAGATCATTCGGCGTACTGCAAGTCCGCGATCCTTGGCTGATACCAGATATGCTAGCAAGGTCCACCATTACTATAAAAGTAGGGCACGATCACTCTTGATGTGCAGTGAACAACTTTACTCCCGGCATCACAGAACAATCGTTTGGATGTTTTGCGAGTTTGCTTTCCAGTACCTTCTAATATATTCACTCCTTGGTTAATAGTCTTCTTTTCTTTTTCTTTATATTTTTTTTTTATGTGAAACAAACAATTTCTTCACATGTGAGAAGATGATAAGAGAATTAAGCAACAATATTTCAATCAGGAAGATCAGCAAAGTTGAAGTGAGACGAATGAAATCATCCGTGTAGGGATCTTGGAGGGCCATGATCCGTCTGTAGGCTGTCTGCACTGAACATGTCACAGTGGATGTAATGTGTTTTTTTTTTTCTCTATCTCTCTCTCTCCCGCTAGATCCTGTTGATTGCTGTGTTTGTAGCCTGCATCATCAAGAGCCCCAATGCCGATGATGATTCCGACATCGAGGAGGACGAGGAGGAATTTGACCTCAACCCCGATGAGGAGTACTTGCACACGGTGTCGGGTGAGGCCATAAACAGAGGAAGGAGTGTAATGTGTTCATATCTAAAGGAGATGAAGATGTATAGGTGTAGCTACAGATATATGTATAGCTGTAGATACACCATGGTATATATGTATAGCTGTAGATACACCACGGTTGAAATATAGGTATGGGCAGATATATTCATGATAATTACACTAATTAGTTACACTAAGTATCGTTGTCACTGTTGGTGATGCGGTAGACATGAATATCATATAATTGTAGATGCATAGAAATGTCGATATTGGTGCTTTTGACAAGTATGTCGTGCCTGTTTGAATCCACTGGTGTCGTATTTGATATCTGTGTCAATTGAGGTGCAGGTGTTTGTATAATGTGTATGACACTGTACATACACTATGTTTTGAAAGTGTTGGTGCTTGTGTCAAGTAGGCCATCCTTAAAATTTAGGGATAGATGTCTGTGTTGATTATAAGGGCCTGGCATAGATATATGTATGTGAGTACATGGATGTGTGAATATAAATGTGTACAATGAAAGTATGTGTGGACATGTCACAGTTAGTCAAGTTGTAGGTAATAGATATGGGCCCTGTTTTACGAAGAGTTATAATTGATTACAATATAGTTGATTTCTATGGTAAGTCTTTGGCAACCTGGGTGGGGTAAGGAAATTTATAATCGATTATATCTTTTGATAGAATGGGGCCCTGAATTTGTGCAGGGGTGCATATGCTAGTTTTTTTAAGGGAATATAAAGGTGTCGTATGTAATCATGCAAGATCACACTGTGTAGCATGGAGATGTGTGGATGTAGATGTAAAGCTGCAGCGGTAGATTCAGGTGAAGTTATGTAGAGTACCAAAGTGTGCTGTCATAGGCATTCATTGCCATGGAAACTGGTTCCAGACAACTTCACCTGCCCCAACTATCTTTGAACACTATTGTTACTATTAGCCCGTTCCTTAACGGGATCCTGATATACCAGGTTCCCGTGGCGTCAACTGATATACGGGAACTTGGTATACCAGGTTCCCAAAATGTATGCAGGAGTTCCTGCATTCCTGGCCTAAATTCATATCAATCCGTGTTTTGCTGCACAGACAATTGGTTTTAATAGACAGATCAGAATTTCTTCAATCAATATCTGTTTTCTTTCTGTATGAAAACTGCGTTTATCGCAGTATTATTTGACTTTTTCCAATGAAGTGTGCGCTTGTTTCGTGGTAAAACTAATATAAAGATGTACACAGTGATCCAAGGGTGAGCTCGGTAGATATTTGACTTTGCTGACCCCATTTACTTGGTCTTTTGTGTATAACAAAACAGTCTGTGAGCCCATCAGCGCATACTCTTTTCACACCTTACGCCTGATAGATATTTTCGTTGTTCGATGACACATGTAGTTGACTGTGGAAAGGGATATATATGCACCGCTTGACTGCCGTTGAATAGGTGGATTACCAACCTGTCCATTCTCTGTCGAACTGCAAAAAGAATCTCATTTTGGGGCATTGAAGGTGCTTGGAGAATTGCGGGAGGAACGGGTTAGACCATTCTTGTATCTGGTTCCACTCTAAGCCATAACAAAAGACTGTGACATCATCACTTGGTGCTGTATACTCTGTGGTTTTAGGGTTGGTTTCAGATTCAAGTCATGTGGCTATGTTCAGCTCATATAACGTCACCTGCCTCAAAAGGTTCACTGAGGTGTTATTTGATTCCCTGATACTGTCTCCCTGTGACAAATGGAAGTTGTGAAGTGTGCAGTGTAGTAAGTTTAAATGCCTCATTGTCGGTTCTTTGTGTGGATTCAAAGGAAAAGAATTAATTTTGCCATTGAATCTGTATCAACAATTATAATTCTCTGTATAGGTAATTGCTAATAGATCTGATATATTGAGATGTGGGTAAAAGGAAGAAGACTTTTTGCACCAGAGCAATTAGGTAAATATGTTGGGGTTTTTTTCGTGCCAGGCAGCCCATCGTGTTGTATTCTTTCCGTAAAACATAAATACATGCCATATGTACTGTAAATGAGTTACACCTTGTCTCTTATTTTTGTTTTTGTTATGATGATGTCAGATATGATAGTAATATATCTGATAATGATGATTATACTGATGTGTGTGCATTGTTTCCATTACTTTTGTTAATCTCTTTGGAGATTCTTCAATTTGATATGACAGTGTCTTCCTTCCAGGTCACATGACCACCAAGAAACGTTGTCTGCCGTACAAGCCCCCGGACCCCGAAGCTCTGGAACGAGCCAGAGAGAAGCGTCTGAAAGAGATCAAGATGTACGCCATCTTCCGCGAGATCTTCTTCTACGTCGTCTACCTCTGGGTCGTGCTCATGATCAGCTACGGGAATGCCGACCCCTCGTCGTATCGCATGCAGGAAGACTTTGCCAACGAACTGGTGATCGGCGACGGAGTGCATTCTTTCAATAAGGTGCGTTGGCACCCTTAATTCCATTTCATAGATATTTGATATTACGATTCAAAACTGAAAATCTTGTGATAAAATAGTGAGTTATGCAGTTGATACCATTTCATCCTGTATCTGATACAAATGTCTCAAATGCAAAGTTTTCATCCAGTCTCTTGTTTGTACATCATGTGTCATTATTTTGTTCTTTCCTGTGTGCTCATCTCTAAATGGTCAGAGGTCAGAGGTCAGAGGTCAAAAGTCAAAAGTTCACTGGCTTTCTCACAATCAGGGCCAATGCTGACCTGTGTCTAAAATTTGCAATGAATATTTCATTCACAACATCAATCACTATATGTGTCAAGCAAAACTCAGTGTTTGAAAAAAGAAAGGATTATATAACCAAGTGGCATTAAATTGAATTGGATGATATGCAAGGCTGACATTTCTTTTGAGTTAGGCATTACCCACCTCAGAACTACCCTGATAAAGGGCTTCCTTTACCACTGTGCTATCCTGAGGTGCATGTGAGATCAGGGACTTCCCCCCACTCGCCCTTGTCTCTTACTGATCTCCTTCATAGGGCTACAGGTGTATGTTGATTTATGTGACTGATGTGTATAATATGAACATAAGATGATGACTGGGGTGGGGGGCAAACATGCAGAATGTTCCCTCTAAAGGGTTTGTGTCACTAAATGAGGGAAGGATGTGATCGATTCCTTGACCTTGTCTCAAGACTTACAATTACCTCCCCAAAATATTGTTAAACGTGAGATTATAGAACACTGATTAATCTTCTGTGATGAGGACTTCTCCCCACTCGCCCCTGTCTCTTACTGTCACGAGGACCTAAAAACCGTGACAGTTACCTTGTTACATATAAACGGATAGAACCTGCATATCCAGTATGTAAAAAAAAAAAAAATTACAATCAGATATTCATATTGAAAACTTCCAGTGTTATTCGACTATCTGAATGCTATTCCAGGGTCTTGAAATATTTACATCTTAGCCATATTTTGCAGAAAAACCCCATTCAATTTGGTTAAGTGGTCGTAGAGAAATGTGAATCATTGTGAAGCATGTTGTGGATGTTGTTATTTCCAAGTTTAGCAATTGGATGTTCTTGGAACTGTATATTCATGTGTGAGCACAATGAAAAAGAACTTGGAGGGAAGGGATACCTGCCATGCTCTACAAAAATCCTCATTGTCTTTGACCACTTAAGCAAATCGGATGGGGTTTTCTGCAAGACGTGGGTTATACGTTATGGTTTCATACCCTGAAATTGTATTTGGATTGATTCACTATTTTTTAAGTTATCATTGTGGAGGGTCCCATTGTAATTTTTTTGTGGACATACAGTATTTGATGAACCCATACAATATATCAAAATGTATACCTTTCACATGATTCCCAGGTCAACAGCCACCATACCTTCTGGGTGTGGTTGGAGCAGACATTCATCCCTGCTATCTTCCCGCAAACATGGTACAACGGCGAGCCGGACCCAGAGGTGGAAGGTTTCCTGGCTGACCAGAATGCCTACATCATCGGCTTTGCTGTTCTCAGACAACTCCGGATCAAGCATGGTAAGTTTGAGGATAGGTTACTAAATGGTGCAAATGTACACTACTTTCATCTACATGCAACCTAATACAAACACAACATGCTCCCAAGGTTGCCTGGCTCTAATTGTAAATGCCCATGTGATTTACTTTGTGTTTTATTTTGCCAAATAAATGACCTTAATTCGCCTCAATCAATGCAATTTCAAAGACACTGTTTAAAGGGTAATGGACTCAAGATTCAAGAGGGTGCTATTGCATCAACCCATGCTTACCCATTTGCCATGTTCCAAATGTCAGTTACTGGGAGTGTGTCAATGAATGTTTGAAATGATGCCATTGTCACTTCATCTTGATTTGGGTGTTGTTCCCGGCTGGTTCTGTTGACTTTATACTGATCCCTTAAAGACGAAGATTGATTTCCTAGTACTTAAGTGCTCAGTTTATCTATCTCTGTTGTAATGAGAAAAACTGATTGTGCTTCTTGCATTGTTGATAAAAAGTAAGCACACATCTATCTTTCAAAACAAACCATTGTAGGGAGGATATCAAAGCAATGGGCGTACATTGAGGCCTTTTTGTCCGTACTTTGCATTCTTGAGACATCAACAAAATGACATTTGTCCATGCCCTGTAGTGTCAAGGTGTATATTCCTGTCAATATTGTCCCTACCAGGGCTTTGCCAGGTGGTGAAGGAGTTTGAGGGAAAGATTCACAACTGCACAGTGAGCTATTCAGTCCGCGCCGAGGACAATGAGGTCTACGGAGCAGGATGGACACCGTACAACAACGCCACAATCTATCGCAGCGAGTACAACTACACGGAGTCATCAGAGATTGACAGCTATCCGTATCTGGGTCGGCATGGCTTCTACTTGGGCGGCGGCTACGTGGCGAGGCTTGATGGAGGGTTGACCGCCACGCAGGCTCGACTGAGTCAGCTCTATAAGGAGGCGTGGCTTGACCGTTACACGCGTGCTGTCTTCGTCGAAATGGCCACCTACAACGCTCAGGTGAACCTTTTCGGTGTCATCACTCTCCTTGCTGAGTTTCTCCCGACAGGCGGGGTGGAGACCAACTACCACATCAACATCATACGCCTCTACAACTATGCCCAGGGGTTCGGAGCGGTGCGCCTTGCCTGCGAGATTCTCTTCCTAGGCTTTGTGGTCTTCTTCATCTTCCGTGAACTGAACAACATGAGGAGAGAAGGGGTGCGCGTCTACTTCAAGTCCCTGTGGAACTTTGGGGAGTGGGTCATCATTGGCTGTGCCATAGGGGCCACGGTGATTTACTTCTATCGCTTGTACGCCACAGAGAGCCTCCTTTCGAGGTTCACGGATAGAAAAGGGGCGAAGAGGATCAACCTGCAGCACGTGGCCTACTTGAACGAAATCCTCACCTACTTGCTCGCCATCATCGTCTTCATAGGCACGCTGAAGTTCATCAAGCTGCTTCGGTTCAACCGCCGCATCGGCCTCCTCTCCAGCACGATCCGCAGCTGCTTTAAGGACCTCGTCCACTTTGGAATCATGTTTGGAATCTTCTTCATCGCCTACGCCCTCGCCTTCTACCAGATCTACTTGCGCTCGCTCTTCAACTACTCCGACTTCTTGTACACTGTGGAGACTCTCTCCACCGCTATCCTCGGCAAGTTTGACTTTGTGGCCATCCACGACGCCAACCGCTACCTGGGGCCGATTCTCTTCTTCTTCTACATGGTCACCATCACCTTCATCTTGATCAACATGTTCCTGACGATCGTTATTGAGGCCTTCTCCTCCGTCAAAGGCGACATCAGCCGTCAATCCAACGAGTACGAGATGGTTGATTTCATGCTGAACACCCTCAAGAACTGGGTGGGCTGGTCGTCCAAGTCGAAGACGGCCCTCCCCATCGAGACGGACGCCCCAGCAAAGAAGGAAGACCAGGACCTGATGTCTGAGTTCCCGGACAAGGTAGAGCAGCTTCTCGACAGCATCGCTAAGGTCTACTTCGACACGGCCCACTTTGAGGACGTCATCCGGGGCAGCGGCCTGGGAGGGTCCAAGTCCGGCGATGCCTTTGGGCCCAAGAAGAGGCCGGTCAAGCATGCTGTCACAGGATAAACCAATAGAGAGCACTCTTGTGGGAAGATGAAATGTGTAATATGTGATGTGCTGTTTAATCACATATGTTCTCAATATACCTTACACATTACTCAGAGTGACAATACACTGTCAACTGATTTTTTTTTTTCATTGTACACTATTAGAAAGGAAGATTGAAAGCATATTTTCACATGTTGTTTTATCTATGCTGTTTACCATACCAAGTTCTATAATGTTTCAATTTCGCATTATCACAGATATAATGTAATCCAGATACATGTAAGCCTGTATCTTTGTATCTTCATTCCGGATTTCTGAAAGCATATTGGGCATCTGGCCATCGAGGAGAAATTGTCAGTCATTGCTGAGTTCAAAAAGACTTATTCGTAATATGATCCAGTTACAAAAAACAGCTATCTGACATGTTGTTGCAAAATATGACGCTCTTATTTTGCAGTTAGTTTCTTTTTCTCCTGGTTTTTACTGTTTTTCAACCGGCTATGTTTGCTTGTTTGTTCTATTCTGTTTTGTTTTGTTTTGTTTTGTTTTGTTTTGTTTTGTTTTGTTTTGTTTTGTTTTGTTTTGTTTTGTTTTGTTTTGGGATGTGGATCACAACAGACTTGTCCTGATAATTACATTGAAATCTATGCTTAACTTTTTGACTAGTATTGCATACAGACAAACAAACAAGCAAACAAATGTCATCACAAAACATAGCATCATGTAATTTAGACATACATGGCAGTGTTATTTCGTTAAGGAGCATAAATTAAAAGTCAGATGCTGAACAATATGTTTCATATGCATAAAGGGATAAGAATCAGATTCTGCTTTGTATTACACAGAACAAACAAATCATTTCTTGTGCCATACATTTTTGACAAACTATCCAATATTTCTATGATTCTTTATGCCTAATTTTTGAATGTGGAGTATGCATCACTTTGATCATAGACTCCATTTGTGTTTCAAATTGTTCTTTTTTATTCTTTTCTTTTTCTTACTTAAAAGTATGGATGAAAACTGATTGTCATTCACAATGTTAGTCAGCATGCAGTGTAATGAGTTTGTGACAAATATGGAATCTATTTTGTTGTGAACTATTGATTTAAAAAACAAGGAAACTCCACCCTATGTTCGAATAGAATATGATAAGAACAGTGATGTCAAACGAAAAACATTAAAAATTTCATAAAAATTGAACAGAAAATTACAAATTTAAGGAATGTCAAAGCAGAGCTTGATTTCACATTATGATAATAATAGTTGCAATCCATTGTGCCAGTTAGAAAAGGTGATAGAGGTGTTGCCTGAAAATTCTCCAATGGTTTATAGATGTAAGTGCAACGGAATCCTGTATTGTAAGTAGGAGTATCATGAAAGCAGTTTGTCATGATGTATTACCTTCCTTCCCTTTACAAGTTTGCCTAATTGTTACAACTCTAGCACAATATGATTTGGAGGATGGTGTTGCTGTCAAAATAGACATGACTTGAATAACACATCATAATGTACCTCAGTGATTTGCAACAGATATAATGCACAGCCAATGGAAACACACAAGACTTTAGACTTACGAAGCATTCCTACTTTCTATACAAATTTAATAAATATGCCACTGTTTGTGGCATATATTGTAGTCAGAGTTTACTACATTTGTTAAGCGAACTTTTAGTACAAATGGAGTTTTTCTTGAATGATGTGAAAGACTGAAATCTTGTCCCTTTCCTCAGACTCTTGTCTGTGGTCCAAGCCCATGCCAAAACCATCCATGATATTTAGAGTCGTTGTGATTTGGAGATAGGTAGTAAAATACAGAACTGATGAATTAGTGGCTGATAGTAGCAAATGTATAATCGCTGATTTAGATGATATCAAGCAGGACGTGAATATTCGTAACTTTTAAAATCAGAAAGTAATGTGGCACATTGACATAGCTCAGAACGTACTGAAATGTGATTTTGGCATTTTTCTTATAACTTCTATCATGACATAGGTACATGTATGCCAGAGTGTGGTGAAATGTAGAGAGTCACAACTAGCCAATGTTTAAATGCTGATTTATCTCAGATTGAGGCAGAAGAAATTGAGTATTCATAAGTTGAAATGAAAATTGCAGCATAATGTGGCTTGTAGGCATGGCTGAGAGTGTGCTGAAATGCTATTGTGGCTTTTCTTATGTTAGATGAATTCAGTTGAGTAATCAGTTCTGATAGGTTGTGTCTATGATAATCCTCGCCTGTCTTTCATCAGGTAGATTTATGCTATCGTATGCAATCATGTAACAAAAACTTTATGTTCTGTACTGACTTACGATTTGTGCATAGGCTTTTGTGATCTCTTGGATGTATAGATGTACAGTTTAATTATCAGCATCCATTTTCATTCACTGATTCCAGAGCACAGACTCATTGCACTTGTGATTGTTTTCATTTTTTAAAGTATTCTCAAAGAAGTCACAGTGTCAACTTCTAGGTGATTGTTAGATTTTGTCATGAACAAAAACTCATTATCTAGTACTTGTATAATGGTAACTGAAATTGTTTTTTCTGAAATATTTTGGGATTTAAATCATTGAGGCAAAGTGCTACAACTCCATGAGAATTTGGATTTATATCATATCACATAAAGAAACAACCAAAGTTTCTGAAACTTTTCCAGAAAAAAAAGAACAATTCTATGATCAAAAACTATGCTCTGAAGTAAATAATGGCCTTTCTTAAGAATATTGTACTCTTACTTTTTTTTTCTCTTTCTTTCTGTTTAGACAAAAGCTATGATTTGATAGAAGAACTAAGAGTAGGGAGATTACGTACATCAAAATGCAATAAGAGTCTGATCTAATGTCAATACAGTTTGCCAATAGTGAGACCTGCTTGTTCATTTGCCAAGCTTTTGCAAAAATGGAGATTGCAGTGTCATTGTTGAAGTCTAACTTACCGAAAGTCTTTCATCGTAATATATTACACAAGCCTGAGTGTGTATATATATAATTGAAACAAGAAATGACTTTGATGTGTGTACTTTGGTGTACTTTTTGTGAACTTGGCTGTGTTAGCAAGATTTTGACATTTGTACCTCACTGTCCTTTGAGTGTCTTGTAGCAGGATGATGAATTGCGTAGCACTGTTATTGTAACTTATTTGATTACTCATTTACAAGAGCTTCTTTAAATGATCAGTTCTTGTAACTCATTTGAGTGCTGGCATTTAGCCATAAGCCTTTGGAAGAGTAAATCTCAAAAATTGTGTCCGGAATGAGCAGAGGAGCATTAATTACCATACATAAGATCACCCCGTTGTTTCATTTTCTTTCCTAGCCAAATTTCACCTTTCTCCACCAGTGTCAGCCTTCTTTGTTTGTGCATTGTGTCAATCATTCTGATAAGGCATCAAGGGGGGGGGGGGGGGGGGGGGGTTACCATGTTGCTGTTGTTTCATCATCTACTAATCTCTTTCAACACAAAAAAAAAATATCTCTAAATATTACATTTGTGATGATGGAATTGCCTTTGAAATGTATTCCTTCCACAAGAACCCGTCACACAAAAAGAACTAATAAAGCATTGTTTGACTGCATATACTTGATGCGTAAATTCATTTTGGTTTAAATTACCACACCCTTTTCGATATCAATATCCCGAGTTCGCTATGCTGACATTTTGTACAAATTTATTCTAAGTTTCTCAGTGCTCTTATAAAGTGCAATGTATGTAGTACTTTTTGGATAATAATGACATTGCAATAAGTTTTTTTTCAGATGTTCTTTATGTTTTGAGACCATTTAACTACCTTTGCTTTCAGATGTATCTGCCCTATTGTAGTAAAATATATCCTGAAATAAATTATACATTCTTAACCTGCATAGATTTAAAAAAAATTCAACATTTCTTACTTTTCATTGCATCATGTGGGTATGTGAGCATGATTGTTGATGTACGTATGTGTGTTTTATTGTATGCGTTTGTGTGTGCCTTTTTGTATGTTAGGGTTAATTGAAATTGTGATATAATAGGCATTCCCTCCCCCCCCCCCTTTGAAAATGTGTGAAATGAAGT